>NW_019416431.1:139694-372958 GCF_000390285.2 Anoplophora glabripennis | reverse complement strand
CTACCTAAAGACAACAAATACAAAACAAAAATGTGACCTTAAAATATCGAACGCAATTATAACTTTCCAACAACACCCAGAAAGAAAACACAGTCGTCAGTCGTCACCTCCATTCGCTCCAAGTCAGTTTATTAAAGGATCACGCGCGCGTTATCGTTCGGCTTAGCTAAACAGTAGGCAAGACGGTGCGGGGGGAGGGTCGGCGATCGCATCAAGCGAAGCGAGGCGCTTGAATTATATTCTCGCGTCCGTAATTTTTTTGCGATTACTCCCAAGATATTCATTTAAATTATATGGTGTAAAAGAGTAAAATAATGTGCATGAAATGCTTAAAGCCTTAGAGGCTTTAAGCATGCATTTATTTAAAATGATAAGGGTTAATACCGTATTTGTGTAAATAGCTTTTACATTACCGCTTTATAATTGCCAATTTTTTAAAGTATTAAAATGGATATAGGTAGTATGTTATCTTTAACATATAGACCATCGCGGACTTTTCTGTAGACCTATACACAATTCCACCATATATTATTTTGTTATATCTCAAAGGGTTTAGGCAGCGTTTTCGTTGAAAGCTCCCAGACGGCTTATTTTTTTCCGACACCTCCAACAAATATCGTTAATTTATACAAAAACTTAACAAATTATATACTAAAACCTTCCTCGAGAACCACTCTATCCATTGGTGAAAACAGCATGAAAATCGGCGAAGTAGTTTTTGAGTTTATCGCGAACAGACAGACAGACAGTAATATGTAGTGATTTGAATGAATATTTATAGTAATTGTACAGTTATTACATTTAGTAACATTTATAAAATCTGGATAATTATTCGCTTCGCGTTTACTAATTGCCACATTCTTCTCAAACCGATTTGACCCCTCCATTTCAGTCACCGGAGGCTCAATATTATCTGACTGATTAAAACAGCATGATGCGACGTACTATTAGAACCTGGAGTTGAAGTGTCATTGTAAAGAATCCTATTGGCTATTTCATTTTAGTTATTTAAACTGTCAGCAACATAACTTTCTGCAATTGTGGTTGATTTCCACCAACCATGTCTCTTGATTGCTAATAATACATCAATCCTGTATTAGCCAGTAACGTTGCCGATGTTCTTTGGAATGAATGTCCTTTATATGTTTCAGGATGTTCTGGTTTCAAAAACTGTGCAATCTTATTTGGAATAATAGAAAGAGTATTTTTGGCGACTGGTGGGTTGTAACATCTAGTGCTTGATAGCGCATAAAAAAGCGTGAAATTTCAGTTTCAATTTGTATTCTAATCTTGATGTTTTTCTTGAGAATTTCTAGGTGAGAAACAGAACCCAAACTAGAAGTAATTATAAACGTACATGACATACCATTTTTAGAATCTGAATGGCATGCTCCTGTAATGCCTAAGACCGTCACTATCTTCAAAAAAAAAATATGTGTTATCTGGTGCCTGAATGAGAAAATCGTTGAGTTGTTCTCTTGTAAAAACATTTGATATTTTAGGTGAATAGCCGTTATTCTTACGTTTCAAAAATGCTCTCAGCTAGGGGTATTTTGATATATCCACGAACACCTCTATGAAAATAGTTGACTTAATCATTGAGTATTCACTCCACAAACTNAAACTTAACAAATTATATACTAAAACCTTCCTCGAGAACCACTCTATCCATTGGTGAAAACAGCATGAAAATCGGTGCAGTAGTTTTTGAGTTTATCGAGAACAGACAGATAGTAATATGTAGTGATTTGAATGAATATTGTATTGTAACTCCTGTATTAGCCAGTAACGTTGCCGATGTTTTTTGGAATGAATGGCCTTTATATGTTTCAGGATGTTCTGGTTTCAAAAACTATGCAATCTTATTTGGAATAATAGAAGGAGTATTTTTGGCGACTGGTGGGTTGCAACATCTAGTGCTTGATAGCGCATAAAAAAGCGTGAAATTTCAGTTTTAATTTCTAATCTAATCTTGTTGTATTTCTTGAGAATTTCTAGGTGAGAAACAGAACCCAAACTAGAAGTAATTGTAAACGTACATGACATACCATTTTTAGAATCTAAATGGCATGCTCCTGTAATGCCTAAGACCGTCACTATATTCATTAACAAATATGTGTTATCTGGTGCCTGAATGAGAAAATCGTTGGGTTGTTCTCTTGTAAAAACGTTTGATATTTTAGGTGAATAGCCGTTATTCTTACGTTTCAAAAATGCTCTCAGCTAGGGGTATTTTGATATATCCACGTTCTCCTCTATGAAAATAGTTGACTTAATCATTGAGTATTCACTCCACAAACTCGCCGGTAACTTTAAAGGTCTTGACTTCTCCATGAAATATGTTAGCAGTGTCATTTCAGAAACACCAGTATTTTTATTCTGGCACCATTCTTTGAAATTTCTATATGCTCGTCTGTAGGGCACTTTCGACTTCTCGGGCAATAAAAATTCGCAGCATTTGCTGCACTTTTTATTTGAAAACCACTCATTTAGAAATAATAATTCAAAACCAGCAAAATTGCAACTTTTATGTAGCATTGTTTATAAACACCTTAGAAGCGACAAAATCCAAACAACCATTGCGAGTTTGCAAGATTTCGAATAATGTCATAATTGATTAAGAAATGTAAAAAAATAAAACCTAATCTTTATTTCATGAACCATAATGAACTATGGAAGCAGATAAAATGTTATACACCACGCAGCAGTTAAGTATAATTTACCATTCTTGGACTCTATGCCAGCCCTCGCTCCGCTCGGGCGCAAAATCGTCTTCAACTGGTAAATAACACTTACGTATGGTGTAAATAATAACTATTAGCTTCATTACAACTTTGTTAAATATATTCTCTTTCTATTTTGCTATAGGATGAACATAGTGACGTTAACTAAAATATTTGTAACCTGTATTTCATACATTTTCTACAAAACATTTCTATATATTTTGCTACCACATTATTTATGAAATTTTTTAAAATATTTTTAGAAATATTTACAAATTTTCTAGTAATTATCTCTGGGTATCGAAAAAACTTAAACAGTAATTAAGTATCATGTATCAGTACCAACATCCGATCTGGTTCAATCGGAATGATACAAGTTCTTCCACAGGATTTACTTAAAAAAAAATCGGTAAACTATATACGAACTGGTCACTTTATATTGTTTATTAATTGTTCTGTAAAGTGTTGGTAGCTATATCCCATATGCAATTTCAACCTGTTTATATCAACCATAGATCTTATAAACTACTACTAGGTCTATGATTCAACGAAACAACTGTCATTGTTAAATGTCAAAAAATAAACGCATTCTCTTCTGTTCTAAAGAATAAATTTGATTTTCAATTCAAATTTTGACAATAGTGTGCCCCTTGTTGTTCGTCATGTAAAAATCATCTGTTTTTGGTACAAATTCATCTCAGGTTGAACGAAGAATGCTATAATAATTGACATTTCGAAATTTACAAAACTTATAATTGCAATGTCTCTCAGTTACATAATTTTGTAGCAGAATATACACTTGGAACAAGTGGTAATTAAGGCGAGGCAAACATTGTGTATACGTCATCGCCTCATCGATAGAACCTGGGGACTGAAGACAAGAATGTTGTATTGGACAGTAAGACCCAGGATATTTTATGGCGTTGCGTAGAAAAACTGAATAAAATTCAGAGATTCACCTGTTTTGGTATAATAGGGGTCATGTCATCGACCCCGACAGCTTCATCTAGGGGTGGAAAGAGAAGTATAATTATCAGCATGCCGACTCAGGATTATGGACATCTACACCGGAACCAACTTTCGGGATGGTATCCAAGAAGATGGTTCCAAAGTTTCACTTCCATAATCCATGCGAGACTAGAATAGAGGATCAGAGCAAATGGAAAGAATATTTGATACCCTCGAAAGATAAATGGTCAGGGGGACGGGTGTAGGAATGTATGGACCCAGGTGGAGCGCAAGCTACGGTCTGGGGAGGTTTCCCACTATATGTCAAGGAAACATTTTCACAATAATGGTGTGTCTAGCAGAAAATGTACGAAGGGTTATAAACAAATTCATATACATATTCTCTGGCAGTCAAGCAGCAATTAAGGTTTTAAACACACACAAGGTAAGTTCAAAACTTATGCAGGAATATTTACAAATGCTGACTGAATTGGCTACCACTGATACAGTTAGGCTGTATTCTGTGCTAGAACACAAAGGAATTGACGGAAACGAGAAAGCGGATGAACTTGCTAGGAAAGTCACGGGAGGTCTGTGCAAATGAACTTATGGAGTGACCTTTACAGAAAAGAACGAATGAGTTAGAATGAAATACGACTGTGGAAAGTGACGGGACTTATAACGGGACTCTGTCAATTTAGGAAACATCTATACAAGCTAAGGTTTGTAGGCAAGTACCTAGGATTTGCATGTAGTAATATGATGCTCCTGGAAAGACAGATTTTGGAATCTAAGGAGCTGAGAAAAGTGTGGTAAATAAGCTTTCGGACTTTGTTGAAAGGCCAAAGCTACTTGCTGAATAGGTTTGAAATAGTTGGATGCACAATAATAACTCGTAATGTCGCCGTTCTATGGGACTTGAACAGAACCTACCATTATTAGTATATCACATGTAATTTAAATATAATATATAAATCAATCATCAATGAGGCAGCAAAGATTTGATTTTGCTCCAGATTATCATTTTTATAATTATGGCGGAACATGGATCATAGTTAATCAAAATATGATTTTATTTACATCCTTTGGGGCAGAAAATAGTCAGGTCCTGCCTTTGTTAATAATGCATTAAGACTTTTTCCTCTTGCCTGTGTGATTTCGTTTTAGTATCATATACCGATTTTGATGACATCTATAAATATGCATTATAAACTAAAAATTGTAAGTATTCTTTTGGGAACAGAAACGATAAAATAGTTTAAAATTGTAGAAAAGACGCGATTTTCTGGTGAAACTGAAACCTGACTGAATGAATGAGATTACAGATTTAAATTTAGATGATCAAATTATCCTCATTTTATCCGATTTTGATACTCCTTACGTCCGTACTGTTTAATACGGCACTCAGGGGACTTGAAAGAAATACAAGCCATAAAAATGCATAACACGTTCTCTACTGCAAACAGTCTAAATTGGGAAAGTAGAATATCGCTTTTTTACATTACTTTTCCAGTTCGAAATTGAACATTTTAAAGGAATTGTTTTCCTTATCGAAATACAAAGGAGATGATTATATTACTTCATCGATTTTTAATACGTAGAATGGGAATTTTCGTATTAGAAATGCCTCCTCTGTTTAAGAATACTCTAATACTTTAAGGGGTTTCGTAGGTTAAAATAAGAATATCTTCTCTATCTTTTTTTTAATATAACAAAAGAATTATTTTATTCAAACTTTTAAGCACATAAAAGGGTTCATTTAAAAATTTTGAAAATTTAACCGTTGGGACTTGGTTTTCGAAAACCCCATAGAAAAAAGTACCCTGACAGTGGTCAGGATAAATCATGATAGCTTTATCCGAAGTAAAAAAAATAAATATTTCCTGTAGCTCCTGAACATGAACAAAAGATTAAAAAAAAATCAGTTTCAATTTTTACAGAGTTGTATGCAAAAAAGTACAAGTATCGGTAAAATATACACCACGCACTATACTCCCTTGTAAAATAAGCCAATGCTATACTGAATTCAATATTTTTCGAATATAGGTAATTATAATTATAAATCTCCTTTGGAAATTAAACTAACCATTTCTTTCAATTAAACATTTTCATTTGGAATGAATGTAATGAATGTAAGACAGAGTAACTGAAAAAATAGTACTATATGATTATTTCTTGTTACTTGAGGATTAGTTTTTTTTATAGGTGTCAAAATTGATTGTATCATAGTTTTTTGGACTTACTTCCAAAATTTACACAATAAATATCGGGCGTTTCACGTCAACGAGCACAGTGGGCTGCCCAGAATAAAAATGCATCAATATTGACGTTCGACGTGTCAAAAGCTTCGTATTTAAAAACTCTATCGAATGCTGTCTGGTGATTTTAAAAAAACATCATGACCGTTCCAATATGGCGTCTGCAATCATGGAAAATTATGTTTAATGAGCAATAATGATAGATAAGAAACATAAAAATACTGTATTGTAGACTGAATCACCATATCTATACGTTTTTGGTGTTGCTGATTTCGAGGTACGACTAATGACTAGTTGGGTTCAAACAGATGTAGGAATTCGATTCAGTGACCCCAAAAATATAAAGATACTGTTGGTTACACTTCATTCCTAAACGTAAAAAAGTGTAATATTAGCAATTTGCGCTACTTTTTTGAGGTTAGGCACGAACTCTGACTAGTTGAAGTTATATTGATATCAGAATTGGTTTAAGCGATCCCGAAAACATAAATTGTGGTGGTTAGACTGTGTTACTCATCGTAGAAACGTATTATTTCAACGATTTGAAGTATTTTTAAGGTTAGGGGCGAACAGTGACCAGATGAGGTTTAATGAATATTGAATTCGAAATCATCAATCCCAAAAACGTATAGATATGGTGATTCAGTCTACAATACAGTAATTTTATGTTTCTTATCTATCAATATTGCTCATTAAACAGAATTTTCCATGATTGCGGACGCCATATTGGAACCGCCATGATGTTTTTTTAAATCACCAGACGGCATTCGATAAAGTTTTTAAATACGAAGCTTTTGACACGTCGAACGTCAATATTGAAAACGACCGATATACAAATAGTATCCAACCTGTGGATTCTTTTGTTCAGTTTTTTCACGTTCTTAACAATTCTACCATCTCTATATTTTATAATAGTGAAATCACACTGCACGCTATCCACTTTCAGGGAAAACTATCTTATTACTTATATTTTATAACAGTATGTGTCTGTACTTGAACCATTGTAACATAACACAAAATTGCAATATTTAAAATTATTCTCAAAAAAAAAACTTATATCTTTAATAACTTTTACAGATTTTTTCTGTGGATGAAAAATTTTTCATCTGTCGAATTATTTAAGTAAATATTTTCCGAATAAAGCGAAACTTTTTATTTGAAATATAATTCAGTGGCGCCTAGAAACTTCACCACTACTTGACATAATTGGAAACAAATAATATATCTGTAGCTTTTCATTCAAATATAATTTCAATATAATGAAATTTTATTCTAATATAATGTATAGAGAATAAAGTTACAATTTTTCAATAAAAAACAGCAAAACTCTGTTCACGTACTTCCGAGAACATTAACTTCCCTGAGTTATCCACTGAGTCTCTAGGATAAAGAATCAGGTTTTAATAAACATGCCAGATTCCAGAAAGGCAAAAAACGATTAAATATGTGATCTTCTTAACTGCAAATAAACAACAGAGAAATACGGCGAAAAAGCCCGTGTTACGGCTACGTTTCGTTCGACCGTAATTAAATTCCATAAATAAAAATAAATTATCTGGCAAAAGCGATAATAAGCATGCAAGGTAGTTTCCAAGAAAGCACCGTAAACTTTATGCAATATAAACGGGGCTTACTGCGAGCGTGGCCATTTGCATATTTAGGCGTTATCCACCAAGATGGAAATTAAAAAATGCCGGAGACGCGGGATCGCTTCGGGGCACAACTAGCAGCAATTTAAATGTTACACTGTAATGCAAAATATGCTGATAATAATAGGACATATAGATTTCAGGTTGGTTAGTTACTCTGGGTATTAGGTCAACCTTATGGAAATAAAAACGGACCTATATAATTGTCTATGTTTCGTTGTTTTTATCTTCATTATTCCACAAATAGAAATTTTATTACAAACACTATATCCACCGATTTTAAAATATAAAAACTTAAACAATATAATTTTGAGTTAGTGAATATGACAATGATGAGTTTGTTTATACCGTCGTATGCAATTTTTTCTGACTGAACCCGTTGAATATTTTATTGATAATAAATCAATAATTGGATTAAATGAATATCTAAAGTAAATCCAATTTTAAGTCCAAGCGGTCTAGCCTGTGTAATTTAAAGGCTTGTTAAGAAACAATGATTTATTTTTTAATATATTGAAATATAATTTCAATGTGTGTGTGTGTGTGTTGATTTTACTTTTTATTTTTAATTAAGCTGTAAATTGTTCCATACAAACCTCTACTATCTTTTATGTCTCACCTTGTACTTTCTTATCCCTGGCCAGCTGTTAGTAGATACCTGTTACGTATCAGACAATATCAGAAAATCTCAGGAGTCGGTTCTATATTTACACACAAAATAGTACAATGCAATACACTTTGGAATGAATAGAGAGTTTGAAATTCAATAAACTGTTTATTCAAAAATTTGTATTATGACTTTATACCTGAAAACTTTATAAACTCAAATTAGAAATACCTTTTTATATGTAAAAATTTTTCCACAACAAAGAATATTTTAATAACAAATTTTTTTTCGGCTCAGCTTACAAACAATATAAGGAATAATTATAAAAAAAAAATTAACTATTAACTAAATTTATTTGATCTATGTAATACTGAGTACGTCTCCTTATATTATTTGTTGCCTATTAGACAGGGGCATCTCTTATATCTACAAAGGGACGAAAATAATTCAGAGTAAAGTAAAATGGCTGTTCATTTGACAAATTTTGTCAGAGCTCGTGAAAATAGTGAAATATTTAAGTTACAAGTGATTCGATTACGCTTATTTCTATACAGGTAAGTCCTGTGGTTTATTATTTATACTTTGCAAAGATTTGATGCGAAAGAAAGCATGATTTGTTGGTGATAGCTAGCAATCTTATAGTGCACTGTGTTTTAGGTACCTGGTACTTTGTAAAATTTAAAGTTTTCTTTGCTGGAAACTACGTAGATGCCTTGCAGACTATTTATGGGAAACTGCTTTGGAACTGCTTTATACTGCTGGTAGCGGAAAATTTTGATGGGATGACAAAATAACATTCTCTAGACTCTGGAAAACTGTAGATTTAACTGGTGATTGTTTAATTTTCTTTCTTGGACTGTTTTTTTGCTTTATTTGAGTATTTATTAAAACCAGACAATATGATAAATGTTTGTTAGATACCAGCTATAAAATTTATATATATATGTGTTTGTTGCTTACAAAGGCATTAAATCACAAGAATACTTTGCCTCGTCTGGGATGCCTCAAGGAAACAACTTAGGACTCCCTCACGATTTAGTGAATGTAATTGATGTTGCATATTTGTTTTTCGCATTTGATCAAAAAATTATTAGACCTATACGAATTGAAGACTGGTGGTCTGCAGATCGTCTCAATTTAGATCTGTTACTGTTACCTCACGGTAATATATTACATGTTAAATAATTTTATTCGTCAAAGACATGTATTGATTCAAAAGTAACTTTTAACAGCCCCCTTACATTCAATTAACATGTTAACAATATCCATATGAAAGTCTTCATTAGTATGAATGGCTTTATTGCTACAATCAGTAGAGGCTTCTCTCATAGTGAAAACTTGAAGATACTCTCTTTTATGTTACATCAAATTTAAAATATGTATCTATAGTTTGGAGGCCCCACCGTCAAAGGCAATCGGAGAAGCTAGAATTTAATATATAAAGGCGTTTTGTAGAACTTTTAACTTTTAGAGCTGATGTTTTTTCTTGAAATTGACATACCGCATGAATTTCTTCTTGAAAGACACAGCTTTAATACTTCAAACAATCGTGGCATTGCAATTCTGTGTTGTTACTGCAAAATGTGATTGATGACCTAGTCACTTTACAAAAGTTAGGTATTAATGTTCGTAAAACAACATCGTGTTCTTCCATTACAACTAAAATATTTATCAATTCTCGTGATTAACAATTGATACATATGTACGTTTTCAGCCACGAAATTTGAATAATTCTAAATATTTCGAATTTTCACCCCCAAGAACGGCGGTGGCAACATTTTTAAAATTATGGCGATTTTTCGCATGGTACTAGCTATGTCCTGTATAGATTTTGTTTCGTGCACTCGGTTTCATATTAGGCTCAGTAAGTAGCCAGCAAAAATTTTTAAAACACCTGTCAAAAAGCACGTCGTTTTAAATTAGTTCCGACTTTGTAAATCCTAATGAATATATGTATTCCTTGGGGACCGCCTAGCCGGGTGTCTTGGCCGACGGATTTCGATCTGCCGAGTCAAGCATCACGGACGTGGGCTGGAATTTGGATGGGTGGTCCCCGATAAATGGTAATGAGAGCAGAGCAAGAAACCTCTGTAACTCAAGACAAGACTATCATACATAAAATGTACGAGACTTTGCCATCAAGCCATCCGTGTAGTAAATAAGATGGTTTGAAGAAAAATACTCGAGTAATGAAAGAGGGTGTACAAGGGGCCTAATAAGGCCTAAGTGCCGTGGTGGAAGACAATTCCATCACCCCTCCGACATACATACATATGTGTTCCTTTTGGTCCCCTCATCCTGTAAGTAGTTTTGACACTGTTGGATGTTGTAAAATAAAATAAACAAAAACAAAATATAGGAATCATCCGATATTGGTACCTATAGGTCATTGATTCATTCATTAGGCGTTTGTCCTTGAAACTCTCGTTTGTTTAATTACAAATCATCAATGTATGTATTAATCCAGAAAAGTGTAGAAATAACAAATTTTACTTTTTAAGAATATTGTAACAATAATGAAATCACATATAGCGTTGTATGTACATATGTGTTATGTATATGAGGAACATTCACTCGTATAGTTTCCCGTTTTACTTACACTTATTAACTTTTATCGGTAGTCTAACCGTTTTATTTTCCTCGCGTTCAGATAAATCTGCCCTAAATTAAAATACAACATAATTAGAATTAGTTATACCAGCCAGAAAAAAACGCAGTATGTCTAAATTAAAAACAAATTTGTTCCTGTATTAATTTTATAACAAATCCACGCTCGTCGCACAAATCGTTTAATGGAATTAAAAACTAATTAACAAATTGCGTAGTGATTCCAAACGAAAATAATTAAAATTTCGTCCTAATACTAGAAAATTGTGAAATATAGGTCAGGTGCGAAGCGGATTACTTCCATTTTTCGGGTTCAGCAGAATATGCAGCTTTGTTATAGCCATGTTTGATTTTTTCCCCAATTTGATTTTCCTATCATATTATTTTCATGTGAAATAAAATTTATCGGTGCTAGGAGCCAACGAGTTATCACAGTGAGATTAAAAAGATAAGATAACTGTTCTGTTTTAAGCAGACACAACGAATATCGTTATAAATTTTTCTGACACAATACCAATAAAAATACTTAAGTAAACATAGTGTTATCTATCTCGTTTATTTTCCAACTACTTTATGTTCCAAATATATTTGTTGATCCTGTACCTACTTTGAACGCTCTAAATTTAAGAATTATTTGTTATCTCTGGTTCGCTTTTAATTCATACAGAATATGAATAATCTAATATTAAACGTTCCGAATTTACATATTTCTGACAACAGTTATGAATAATAAAATATACAAATTTATTCACGAATCGGATTAGGGGTGAAATTTTACAATGCAATGAGTGAAAAAGTATATTGGACAAGCACACACACATTTTTTATCATTGTTTTTCAGCCCTCCTGGCGACCACACCGGAGGGAGAAAATATATTACAGACTCCACTTGACCGTTCTTCAGCTTTTCAGTCAGTGGATGAGTATTTATTCTAGATATCATCGCAGTATTTATAATGCGAACAATACGAGACTAGCTGGTGTACATTGCTGCTTCATTAATTTAGACGGATTTATGGTTAAAACTGTGGCGTTTCATACTATCGGGCGTATTGCAAAGAGGTATGTGACTAATTCGTTAGTCTGAGATTTATTTCAAGTTCAACGTACTTTGTTGTCGGAAAAATTGAGGCTGTTATAAATTCGGGGATCTCAAAAACGGCAAGAGATACGAGCTAGCTTAAATAGAGGCAAAGTTGCATGATTGAAATCATGGTTGACATGATTAGTTTTCGAAATATTTGAGATCTGTTTTTGTTTCATTTCAGCCTTGTTTGAGGTGATATTGAAAAAAGAAGAACACTTTCTCATGGTCACTTTTTGCCCTCTATCGAATGGCATAATCAATTTTTATATGTAACGTTTCGTCTTTCTAGTGCCATCATCAACTTCATTTTTTTAAATACGGCCCTAGAAATTTTATTACATTTTTGCAAACCCTCATGACCTTCAATACTGTGCTGCCTCAGCCCTAACCAGATTAAGATGTTTTGTCTCGAAAAATTCATCTTCAGTGTATTTGTTCCATTAATCTAATTTTTTTAATTAGATTTCTATTATTAACTATTGCCATCACTTGGTCATACATAACTCGATAAGTTGTTCCGTCAAAATTAAAATATTATTACAATTTTAATGTTATTATGACAAATTAATTCTTAATAGTGCATATGAGCAACCAAAACGGCAACTGAATATTAGTCTTTAAAAAATTTCAGTAAAAGTTCAAAAACATTTTCGTTTTGCAAAGGTTGAAAATGAAGATCAGAGTAATATTATCGGAATTTATTATACCTGTGACCACAACTATGAAAGAGCATGTCAGATGTATTTGTATGAATATCCTAAAAAAAAAAATTGATCGGAATTTGTTTGAATTTTGACCACTCGAGAAGCCTAGAAATAACTATGGGCGCGGGATTAAAACTCTAATAATGTATTATTGTGATGCGTGGTGATAATAGTTTAAATGACTAGATAGATTTCACAGGGTCTAACGACACTTACAGCGTACGATAATTCAATAAACAGAAATCTAAATAAAAAATTTAGATTTTGGAACAAACACTGAAGATAAATTTTTCGAGACAAAACGTCTGAATCTGGTTCTGGCTGAGGCAGTACAGTATTGGGGGTCATGAAGGCTTGCAAAAAATGTAATAAAATTTCCTGGGCCGTATTTAAAAAATGAGGAANAATACCTATGTACGTTTTCAGCCACGAAATTTGAATAATTCTAAATATTTCGAATTTTCACCCTCAAGAACGGCGGTGACAACATTTTAAAAATTATGGCGATGTTTCGCATGGTACTAGCTATGTCCAGTATAGATTTTGTTTCGTGCACTCGGTTTTATATTAGGCTCAGTAAGTAGCCAGCAAAAATTTTTAATACACCTGTCAAAAAGCACGTCGTTTTAAATTAGTTCCGACTTTGTAAATCCTAATGAATATATGTATTCCTTGGGGACCGCCTAGCCGGGTGTCTTGGCCGACGGATTTCGATCTGCCGAGTCAAGCATCACGGACGTGGGCTGGAATTTGGATGGGTGGTCCCCGATAAATGGTAATGAGAGCAGAGCAAGAAACCTCTGTAACTCAAGACAAGACTATCATACATAAAATGTACGAGACTTTGCCATCAAGCCATCCGTGTAGTAAATAAGATGGTTTGAAGAAAAATACTCGAGTAATGAAAGAGGGTGTACAAGGGGCCTAATAAGGCCTAAGTGCCGTGGTGGAAGACAATTCCATCACCCCTCCGACATACATACATATGTGTTCCTTTTGGTCCCCTCATCCTGTAAGTAGTTTTGACACTGTTGGATGTTGTAAAATAAAATAAACAAAAACAAAATATAGGAATCATCCGATATTGGTACCTATAGGTCATTGATTCATTCATTAGGCGTTTGTCCTTGAAACTCTCGTTTGTTTAATTACAAATCATCAATGTATGTATTAATCCAGAAAAGTGTAGAAATAACAAATTTTACTTTTTAAGAATATTGTAACAATAATGAAATCACATATAGCGTTGTATGTACATATGTGTTATGTATATGAGGAACATTCACTCGTATAGTTTCCCGTTTTACTTACACTTATTAACTTTTATCGGTAGTCTAACCGTTTTATTTTCCTCGCGTTCAGATAAATCTGCCCTAAATTAAAATACAACATAATTAGAATTAGTTATACCAGCCAGAAAAAAACGCAGTATGTCTAAATTAAAAACAAATTTGTTCCTGTATTAATTTTATAACAAATCCACGCTCGTCGCACAAATCGTTTAATGGAATTAAAAACTAATTAACAAATTGCGTAGTGATTCCAAACGAAAATAATTAAAATTTCGTCCTAATACTAGAAAATTGTGAAATATAGGTCAGGTGCGAAGCGGATTACTTCCATTTTTCGGGTTCAGCAGAATATGCAGCTTTGTTATAGCCATGTTTGATTTTTTCCCCAATTTGATTTTCCTATCATATTATTTTCATGTGAAATAAAATTTATCGGTGCTAGGAGCCAACGAGTTATCACAGTGAGATTAAAAAGATAAGATAACTGTTCTGTTTTAAGCAGACACAACGAATATCGTTATAAATTTTTCTGACACAATACCAATAAAAATACTTAAGTAAACATAGTGTTATCTATCTCGTTTATTTTCCAACTACTTTATGTTCCAAATATATTTGTTGATCCTGTACCTACTTTGAACGCTCTAAATTTAAGAATTATTTGTTATCTCTGGTTCGCTTTTAATTCATACAGAATATGAATAATCTAATATTAAACGTTCCGAATTTACATATTTCTGACAACAGTTATGAATAATAAAATATACAAATTTATTCACGAATCGGATTAGGGGTGAAATTTTACAATGCAATGAGTGAAAAAGTATATTGGACAAGCACACACACATTTTTTATCATTGTTTTTCAGCCCTCCTGGCGACCACACCGGAGGGAGAAAATATATTACAGACTCCACTTGACCGTTCTTCAGCTTTTCAGTCAGTGGATGAGTATTTATTCTAGATATCATCGCAGTATTTATAATGCGAACAATACGAGACTAGCTGGTGTACATTGCTGCTTCATTAATTTAGACGGATTTATGGTTAAAACTGTGGCGTTTCATACTATCGGGCGTATTGCAAAGAGGTATGTGACTAATTCGTTAGTCTGAGATTTATTTCAAGTTCAACGTACTTTGTTGTCGGAAAAATTGAGGCTGTTATAAATTCGGGGATCTCAAAAACGGCAAGAGATACGAGCTAGCTTAAATAGAGGCAAAGTTGCATGATTGAAATCATGGTTGACATGATTAGTTTTCGAAATATTTGAGATCTGTTTTTGTTTCATTTCAGCCTTGTTTGAGGTGATATTGAAAAAAGAAGAACACTTTCTCATGGTCACTTTTTGCCCTCTATCGAATGGCATAATCAATTTTTATATGTAACGTTTCGTCTTTCTAGTGCCATCATCAACTTCATTTTTTTAAATACGGCCCTAGAAATTTTATTACATTTTTGCAAACCCTCATGACCTTCAATACTGTGCTGCCTCAGCCCTAACCAGATTAAGATGTTTTGTCTCGAAAAATTCATCTTCAGTGTATTTGTTCCATTAATCTAATTTTTTTAATTAGATTTCTATTATTAACTATTGCCATCACTTGGTCATACATAACTCGATAAGTTGTTCCGTCAAAATTAAAATATTATTACAATTTTAATGTTATTATGACAAATTAATTCTTAATAGTGCATATGAGCAACCAAAACGGCAACTGAATATTAGTCTTTAAAAAATTTCAGTAAAAGTTCAAAAACATTTTCGTTTTGCAAAGGTTGAAAATGAAGATCAGAGTAATATTATCGGAATTTATTATACCTGTGACCACAACTATGAAAGAGCATGTCAGATGTATTTGTATGAATATCCTAAAAAAAAAAATTGATCGGAATTTGTTTGAATTTTGACCACTCGAGAAGCCTAGAAATAACTATGGGCGCGGGATTAAAACTCTAATAATGTATTATTGTGATGCGTGGTGATAATAGTTTAAATGACTAGATAGATTTCACAGGGTCTAACGACACTTACAGCGTACGATAATTCAATAAACAGAAATCTAAATAAAAAATTTAGATTTTGGAACAAACACTGAAGATAAATTTTTCGAGACAAAACGTCTGAATCTGGTTCTGGCTGAGGCAGTACAGTATTGGGGGTCATGAAGGCTTGCAAAAAATGTAATAAAATTTCCTGGGCCGTATTTAAAAAATGAGGAAATGAGACGTTACATATAAAAATTGATTATGTCATTTGATAGAGGGAAAAGTGGCTATGAGAAAGTGTTCTTCTTTTTTCTACATCACCTCAAACAAGGTTGAAATGAAACAAGAACGATTTCCAAAATTTCGATATTTTTCAAATATTTCGAAAACTGATCACGTTAGCCTTGATTTTTTAGAGGCATAATGTTGGTCCCCTGATTACGCAACTTTGACTCCATTTAAACTAATTCTATCTATTGCCGTTTTCGAGATCCCTGTAGTGCGAAGCCAATTTGTAACAGCCCGTATATACCCAAATTAGATAGTTTCTGCATATGATAATAGGCAATTATTTCTTTGTATAATTTTAATCAGCCTCTCATAAACTACTCATGGCCGATACCTTTAAACTTTTATAATGCAATAGAGGTCACTGAAGAAACAACTGTTAGTTTAGACTTAATTCTGTGGTACTGGAGAAGGCGATGACAGATAGTATCATCAAAAATAATTTATAAGAGAAAAACTGAAAAGCTTGTACAGGAAAAAATTGAATTACCTTCGATTAACATTGAGCAATACATTTATATGTTTTATTTTCGTAAAAAATGTCAAAAAACATACTTGTTGGCATAGTATTGCAATTTTAAATATCCTTACGTGCAAGAAAAGACTCTTGAAACAGAACACCTAATGTCGCGGCATCAAATAGGCCGGTTGTCGGTCATCGGTCGTGGTCCCACGTTGAGCGCCAGGTCGCAGATTTTTCTTGGTTCCGCTAGCTCTTGGCGCTGATGACCTATTTGCTTTTTCCCTGAACATCATGAGCGGATCGTGGACCCTAACAAACGGTGGGATCGTGTAGACCTGAAGGGGTTCCCCGGTATCTCATGTGATTTACTCTTGACGTGAGACTCAGAAGTCGAAAAAAGGGAAAAGGAAATTTACGAGCCTTCAGCATAGGGAGCTTGATATGATCAGGTGGAGAGTCCACGATCTAGATTTGAGTGGTTGGTCTGATCTAAGAGGCCTTGGTAGCACTGACACTTGTTTTTATCCAAATTTGGGCACTTTCGGGCCTGATACCTTAGTGTCAGAAAGTCACTGTCTCTTACACAGTGAAGATTATGCACTGTTGTACGGACTCCATGGAGTGCCGATAAGAAAGCTTGTATAGTGTATAGCTGAGAGAGTGTTCAGCTCGGGTTTATGGAGTTTTTGTAGAGAAATTATAACTCAGATTTATTTATGTTTTATTGTGATTGTACAGAAGCGGTTTCAATACGAATTATTTTGCTTGTCGAGATTGTCCTGGTTAAATAACTGCAAATGACCAGGGTGCGTGTTCATACGCTGGAGGGGTGGATTCCGGTAGTCTGCATGTTGCGTGGTCCAGTTTAGTATCATCACATTCTGTTCGGGATCACTGCTATTTTGACTGGATTGCTGAGGGTATCGGAAACATAGGCGAAAGTAATAGTTTTGCTGATATGGATGTCTTTAGTTATATCACGAAGTCTTGTCAAATACCAACATGAAAGTAAATTGTTAAATTAAACACACTTAACCTCGTAAACTAAACCCAAACATTTGTTTTGCGCAGTTAAAGTAACCTCTAAAGTCCCACATACAGTAACTGTTTTTATTATTAACAGATTAAGTAACTTATAACAAATATTTTTAATATTATATACTTTACAGTTAAAAATATAGAACAAGATCTACACTTATATACCATAAACACTGTAAAGGAATTGATTATTTATTATTGTATTTATTTTTAGTTTTAGTAAATACATACACTTACCCACTGCGTACAGTTACCTTAATCAAGATTATACTTCATTTTATCCTGTAAATTTTCTGGGGAAACGTAAAAACATTTAAAGTAATCTTAAAGCAAACGGTAATTAATAACGGTCGAACCAAAAGTCTCACGTTGAAAGGTACTTTGCTTACTTTTCGAAAGTATAGCAGTTTTTGTTATATAAATTAACAGCAGCCACCGTCCTAGTATAATTAATATTATTTTACTAATGACTAATATAATAGAATTCATTATTCTGTATAGGGAGTATACAGAATATTTTCGCTAAAATATTTCAGCGGATGACTTCAAAGCCGGTGATGGCTGAAAAGCGTGACTGCTCCAAGTCATAAACTCAGAGGAACGTTGGCATTCGGCGTGAGGAGGCGAGCATGTTTGTACAAGGCTTTATTTACTCCCTTAATGCAAGGCCGGAGCTGACTGGTCATCATCTCATATTCCTTCCGATTTTCAGATCAATTCCTGGGAGGACGTTCTCCCCGGAGGACGCTATCCCATCTTGTAATTCCACGGGAAGGATCGACGGTGCCGCCGTGAGATGAAAACCATAGAGAAATTGAATTAGGAAACTTTAACAACTTTTACGGACTGGTACACACGAGATATACCTATATTTGTTACCGGATCATATAACTTTTGTTCAGATTTATCCTTTGTTTGGACGCTCTTGCGAGGAATAATATCGTAAAATGTAAGAAGACACTTGTCGATAAACATAAAGCGGACTTAATGGCGCTGAGAATATTTATACGTTTCCTTTATTCCGGATAAATCAAATATATAATCATAAGAAAACAGAATAAACTCCTTATACACCTCATACACCAAAAAACTCGGACAGAAGGGAATTTTTTTGGTTATCAATTTCTGAGAACAATATTCTTGTACTGTAAATTAATTTGTATGATATTATAACAAACAACTACTCTGCGTACTAGAGGCTATTTACACCAATTAATTATACATGCAATATCTGGTAAACAGCTAAAATCATTTATTGACAATTCAGATATGACATGCTCTATAATGTATATCCCACCCACATTCTAGCTTGTCAGTTTGGACCAAATATGAATATAATAAAATATACAGTATGTCCGGTTTTTCAGGTAAACACCTCTGGAAATGTGAGAAGGCAAGCCAATTTTTTTACAAATAGTACGCTAAAGGGAGGTTATATTCTACTAGTCATTTTATTGATGTCACAAAAGCCTGGCCTACTACGATTTCTTAAAATGGNGTCTTCCGGATAAATGGCACTGTTTGCTCAAGGAACCGGTATCACGCAATTTTTGGTGAATTCTTCCAAACATGCGTTGTGAAGGAATCTGGCGATTTGGATAAGCGTCAACATAAAGACGTCGCGCTTCGGTGGCGTTGCCATTAGCACGACCATACATGAAATGCATGTCTGTTAATTCTGCGTTAGAGTAACCAGCCATAGCGAAAGAAAACTTGTGCACTGAGAACAACTGTCAAATACGTACTGTACTCTCAACCAACTATTATAAGAAAATACACAACGTTTTTGAAAAATAAAAAAAGACGCTAAAAAACATAAAACATTCCATATCTCCGCAACCGTTACTTTGCGGACCCATGTTTATTGAGACTTTTTTGCTTATTTTGATTCATACTTTTACCTCCTTAAATATTTTACACACTTTTTTAACACCCTTTTTAACAGCAGCAACCGTCCTAGTATAATTAATATTATTTTACTAATGACTAATATAATATAATTCATTATTCTGTATAAGGAGTATACAGAATATTTTCGCTAAAATATTTCAGCGGATGACTTCAAAGCCGGTGATGGCTGAAAAGCGTGACTGCTCCAAGTCATAAACTCAGAGGAACGTTGGCATTCGCCGTGAGGAGACGAGCATGTTTGTACAAGGCTTTATTTACTCCCTTAATGCAAGGCCGGAGCTGACTGGTCATCATCTCATATTCCTTCCGATTTTCAGATCAATTCCTGGGAGGACGTTCTCCCCGGAGGACGCTATCCCATCTTGTAATTCCACGGGAAGGATCGACGGTGCCGCCGTGAGATGAAAACCATAGAGAAATTGAATTAGGAAACTTTAACAACTTTTACGGACTGGTACACACGAGATATACCTATATTTGTTACCGGATCACATAACTTTTGTTCAGATTTATCCTTTGTTTGGACGCTCTTGCGAGGAATAATATCGTAAAATGTAAAAAGACACTTGTCGATAAACATAAAGCGGACTTAATGGCGCTGAGAATATTTATACGTTTCCTTTATTCCGGATAAATCAAATATATAATCATAAGAAAACAGAATAAACTCCTTATACACCTCATACACCAAAAAACTCGGACAGAAGGGAATTTTTTTGGTTATCAATTTCTGAGAACAATATTCTTGTACTGTAAATTAATTTGTATGATATTATAACAAACAACTACTCTGCGTACTAGAGGCTATTTACACCAATTAATTATACATGCAATATCTGGTAAACAGCTAAAATCATTTATTGACAATTCAGATATGACATGCTCTATAATGTATATCCCACCCACATTCTAGCTTGTCAGTTTGGACCAAATATGAATATAATAAAATATACAGTATGTCCGGTTTTTCAGGTAAACACCTCTGGAAATGTGAGAAGGCAAGCCAATTTTTTTACAAATAGTACGCTAAAGGGAGGTTATATTCTACTAGTCATTTTATTGATGTCACAAAAGCCTGGCCTACTACGATTTCTTAAAATGGTCGTTTTTCCAGAAAGTGGTATTAGGCATTTTTTTATCAAAAAGATAATATTACGAGGCTATTCAACACCCATCAAAATACCCATATACCAAATTTGAACGACAAATGTCTATCGAGTGTTTTTAATGTGGTGCCAAACTTTGAAAAATCAGATAGCTAAAAATTATAACAAGCAGGCCAAAGATTGCCATGAAAGTGAAAACAAGTACCAATCGGACAAAGAAAAAATACGGACACTATAAATTTAACACTTAATTGCGGCCATAGTAAAAATAATAATTAACGTACAAAAAATGTAGGTAATGTAAATTATAAATACTCATCAAGTTAAGTTGTTAAACAAAAAATTGCAAAACAATCTAAATTAAATTTTGATTTCTCGAAGTATGGATTTTGGGGTTTTATAAAACAAAAAGTTTATGAAAACAGACNTGTGAGAAGGCAAGCCAATTTTTTTACAAATAAAGGGAGGTTATATTCTACTAATCATTTTATTGATGTCACAAAAGCCTGGCCTACTACGATTTCTTAAAATGGTCGTTTTTCCAGAAAGTGGTATTAGGCATTTTTTTATCAAAAAGATAATATTACGAGGCTATTCAACACCCATCAAAATACCCATATACCAAATTTGAACGACAAATGTCTATCGAGTGTTTTTAATGTGGTGCCAAACTTTGAAAAATCAGATAGCTAAAAATTATAACAAGCAGGCCAAAGATTGCCATGAAAGTGAAAACAAGTACCAATCGGACAAAGAAAAAATACGGACACTATAAATTTAACACTTAATTGCGGCCATAGTAAAAATAATAATTAACGTACAAAAAATGTAGGTAATGTAAATTATAAATACTCATCAAGTTAAGTTGTTAAACAAAAAATTGCAAAACAATCTAAATTAAATTTTGATTTCTCGAAGTATGGATTTTGGGGTTTTATAAAACAAAAAGTTTATGAAAACAGACCAAGGAATTTGGATGACCTAATGAATTGCATAAGACAAGCTTCTGCAGATATTACTCCACGACGGCTATGTAATTATTTTTAAATTTAAGAAGAGGAATGGAAAAATGTGTTCGAATGGAAGGAGTTTTGGTGCAGAAAACTAAAATTTAGATTAACGTTTTGCAAATTTTTTGTTGAAGTATTAGTATTTATAATTCATTACATTTTTTGTAAGTTATTATTTTTATAATTAATTAATAATAATTAATTAATATAATTAAAAGTATTAAATTTATAGTGCCTGTATTCTTTCTTTGTCCGATTGGTATTTGTTTTCATTATCATGGCAATTTTTGACCTGCTTATTATAATTTTTAGCTGCCTGATTTTTCAAAGTTTGACACCACATAATGAAACACTCAGTAGATATTTGTCGTTCAAATTTGGTATATGGGTATTTTAATGGGTGTTGAATAGCCTAATCTTTTTAATAAAAAAATGCCTAATACTACTTTCTGGGAAATCAACCCTTTTAAAAATCATAGTAGGCCAGGCTTTTGTGACATCAATAAAATGATTAGTAGAATATAACCTCCTTTCAGGGTACTATTTGTAAAAAAAATGGCTTGCGGAAAGTCCACAACCTTCTCACATTTCCAGAGGTGTTAACCTGAGAAACGGGCCACACTGTATATTGTTTTCCATCATACTAATTTTAAATTTATAGATAAGCATTTGAAGCATAGCTTTTTCGATACAGATTTAGTTATGTATATGTTTAGTGCACGTGAAGAGTCTAACAGAACCGGCACTATTAATTATAATAATAGTATCAATAAATCATATACTAAACATGAAGAATATGCAAATCCAGTAAAAAAATCTAAGAGTAGGAAGTATGTTTGTATTTCTGTTCCTAAATGTTTACCAAGTTTGCTTATTTAGTTAATTATTTGTTTTTCAATTTAGGAATACAGTATGTAGAAGACCCACAACAAGTTGTATCAATTTGGTCGTAAATGGTGATTTATAATAATAATTATAAATAATGACGTGTACTAACAAATACATAAAACAGTTACAAAAAAAAGGAAACATTAATGAACTGACATTTTAAAAAGAGTTAACGATAATAGGTAACAGAATTATTGTAGTATAAAATAATTCTATAAATAGAGCTGTACGTATCTAAATTGGTTCTATAAAAGTTTATGTCAAACAAAAAATTAGTTCTGATATTTATAAATGGAACGTGAAAGTTTAATAAAGTTTCGATTATAACTATTATTAACTTCGCGAACGCGATTTATATTTCTTTCGACGCAGTACTTCCGGATTTTTTTACCATTGTAATGACAAGTATGCAAATTCCCTACAGATGCGATATTCAGGTTTAGAGATTTACAATTTTTTTAATTTTCGGATTATACCTACTCAAACAAGATAATGAAATAGACCTGAGGCGTATTATTCTATTTTTTATTTTTCTTTAAAGAACGAATCAATGCGGCAAACTTATATCAAAATAATAAAAAACATAAACTCTGCACACTCTTTGCTGTGTTGAATTGACAACCACATTTACAGAAGCTCTATCTTTGGCCTTTCAATTGGTTATTAGGTGTGTGATATCGCGAAAATGAAATAAAAAAGTAAAAAATCAATACCACAGTTCAAATATAATCCTGATGTGGTGTCATCAATGATTTTGTTTGTTTTTAATTTCCTGGAACATAATCTAAACAGTTTCCGTAAAATTGGAGTTTCGGAAAACTGATCTCCTCCAATTGCGTTTCTATCTGGCGACCGTTCAGTAGTAGTTGGGAGAATATCACAATGAGTAAATATAAATATGAGGTGAATATCACATTCACAGAACAAACAGTGATACTTCCCAGTGGATTGCAGGAGTTTCTAGAGACTCCTGTTAGTTTATGTTCCCTTGGACAATTTATTTGACGGGTTAAATATACTGGCATTATCCTTGCCTCTATGAGGAGTGCTTTGCTGCATTAGTTCTCTGGGCCAACGATGTAAAACATTTCAATATGATGTTTGTCAGAAGAATGTCAGAAGATCTCAACTCACATAAATTATTGGTACATTCCACTTAATTTTTTAAATATTCCCATAAATATTCTCTCGTTACTCTTTGTTCAATCCACCCTATTTCTATAACATTAATAATATTGAATATTTTATCGAAAATTAGAATGCATACCATCCCAGAAGAACCGTAATCGTTATCGAACATCTTCAAGATGCCCAGGCGGATGACATCGAAGAAATTCGACCTACTGAAAAGTCTCCATTCTGGTTTGGCAATATGAAGGGTGTGGATGTGTTGATTGTGGAAGTCACGTGGAAAGTCAGCCAATTAGAGAAACGCTTTACGCATGTAGCGAGGTCGAAGCATTCTGGTCGTGCACGTGCACAAGATGCACAGGGTCTGATTACATTTATGGTTAATTTTCTCGAAAACAGAAGCATTTAGATCATCAGTTAGACCAAAATTTGCTCATTTTCGTGCCCTTTATTACACTTTTCATGGAACGCATTTATTTCGGGAACACCCCGTATATTTCCAATTTCCTTTCTGTAAGTATGCATACAGTACGAGTATCATTTTAATTTTTTTTTCCATTAAAATGATAGAGATGATAGAGGTAGATACTTTTTTACCACATCTTACATTTTTCTGCGTATATTTATGTTGAAGTTTATTTCTGGAAAATGTTAGTTTTGGGAAAGTCTCTTACTTTCAGCCTTTGGAACGGCACAATACGGTAAGTAGGTACACGCTAAACGTCGCGTTTCTATTCGTACTTAGAGTGTTATTGTATCGAAAATTATATCTGCGACATCAACTCGAGCACCAATATTGAGTCAGCTCAGCAAGGAGCGGCAGTCTTCGTTGAAGAGGTCTCCTTTATCAATCTCTCGAGTCCCTGTAACGAGGCGGCGGCCCGTTCTCGACTATTACGTACTTCCCCCGACTCTAATGGCCTCGTTGTTTTAGTCTGTAACCCCTGTGTCGCCCCATGTTCTGTATTTCCTACTATATCTTAATACTTCCTTTCCTCTTCCATTCGTTCTCATTAAGTTCTCTGTTGTGTCGCTGCAGGTTTTAGCTTAGGTTTTGCAGGGCAGGACAGGGTCATTTCAGAGGGTCGTAAAATATTTAAACGCGTTTTCAGTAGCGTGCTATCAACGGGCCCAGTCGACCCGGAAAACGCAGGATAATTAAGATTAATTAACGCTAAACGGTAAGGCATAAATATAAATTAAAATTTGTCTGAATATACCGAAATTACTGAAATTGTATTTTAGCTACTATTTCAATTTTACGATTATTAACTTTGAATTTAGCTAAGAGTTTCAATTTTAGAAAATTTAAGGCAATGTAAGTATTAAATAAATGATGTTCCACATGCATGTATAGATCTTAACTTATAAGTGAACTACAAGTAATTACAACGACACAAAATACGACAATCTCTTAAATATACAGGGTAAATCTTAAATGTATATTGTGTTCGTCAGTATTATTTATAACAACTGGAATGTTTTTCTTAAATTCCGACTCTTAATTTTGAGTGGTCCCACATAGGTGCCACATTTATTGTGTTAGTAATTTGAGAATAAAAGTTTTTGTTAATAAAAATTTTATTTGTTAATAAAAAATTTGTTAAAAACGTAAATTTGAATGGATTGTTAAATGTAATTTTAATTTGGATTTCCTGATTCAATATTTTATTAATTTTTTTTGCAAATATTCATTTATTTTACAAAATTTGGCGAGCTAAATCCATTTTTACAAATATTTACCCTTATAACTTACTCAATTTCATTATGTGTCTTTATTGGTGTGCTTATTTCCTGACTTTTTTAGCCACAATGTAACTGGATTCTGCTATTACTTGTTTGCGCCTCCCTATAAATTATCTCCTTCCCGAAATTTGCTATGGCCACTACTTTTGCTTGCTTGATGTGTTAATCGTTGCTGATATATAGTTTCTTTTTACTTTTGTCAGTTACATTTTCTTGAATTTTTACTATTTCCCTCTGGTTTTTTGTTTTTCAACTTGTTCCTATGGCTTCTGTACTTCTGCTTTCATGTATGACTTGTTGATTTTGTTTCTTCATTACCTTTATTCTGTGTATTTTCCCCATATTTTCACTTTTTTATGAATTTATTGTATTTATTAATGTTTGTCTTCACGTAGCTAAATACAAATTGCGATATTGCGAATTCTGACACTTCCTAAAAATATGTTTGTAAATCAAGTGAATATCGAAGGCTTCTTCAGAATGCCATTCCTTATGAAAATATTTTATGGAGAATTATATCTTTGTACTTAAATAAATAAAATTGCTTTTAAATCTAAAAATAGTTGCTTATCCTACATTTCTCCGTCTCTCGGTATTTCGTACCTGGTCTTTCTCTTCTTAAAAATGAACACCTTCATAATCATGTTTCTTTTATATATTTTCTAAATATATGAGTTCATTGCAACTAACGAAAGACGTTCGGATGGCAATACTACCTCCAGGTGGTTCTATTAATTATTTATTAAATGAAATTTGTTTGAAGCTTTTTCACTCTACTTGGGTTCTAGTGGTTAGTTAAAACCTGTTTCAATATTTTCAGTTCATTTTGAATCGAATTTGCTTAGATAAACAACATGTATTTATACTGACGCTTTGTTGTCAAATAAATTTATTGTAATTAAAATACTGGCTCTGCTTTTAGATTTTACATATACTATTCATTAATACGTTGCTTGTAAATATGATCTCCAGTTGATCATATACAATACAATACAGTATAATTTATTAAAGTTCTACTGCATGATGATGATGATGGTGCATTTTTATGTAATTTTATCGCTTCTAAATTTAATGCTGTTGCTGTCTAGATATACAAGGTGATTCAGAATTTATCAAAAAAAAATTGAATGTACAGGGAACTGTTACAAATAGAACTTTGTAAAAAGAAAATCAAAAAGGCAATTCGAAAATGATTTAGAAATACACTTCTACATGGCACTAGAAACTGGTCCACTGTAAAACCTGACCTTACACAAGGCAGGGTATGGAGTCGGTGACCGGTACGGCGGCAAAGTGTAATAACATATGAACGGACAAAAAATTTCTTTCCCACTGAAAAAAAAATAAAATTTTATAACACCTATTCTATATCAAATTCAACTGCTTTTACCGCTATTGTTATTATTAATTAAATTAATTAGTGGTTTTCATTAATAAAATAATTTGACATACCCAACGTTACAACAATTGTACAAAATTTTGTCCATCGTTGTGTAAACACATTTGGGCCCGTGTTACCCAGCTCTTACAAACTAACACAAATATTGTCGTGTTTCACCATAAATTAAAACAATATCCATCAACTCCGAGTTGCTATACACGTGACTCATTTTTGATATTTGAAAAACTATTGTAAACACTATCGCAACAACGATAATACTAAAATCAGATTCGGAAATATTACAACTTCAATAATTTTTTCTCGGAAACTAAGGATTTTACAAATATTTTTTTACGATATCGACTCCATTTTTTGGATAAGTTGTGAATCACCTTGTATGTAAGCAGATGATAATATACTGATTAATTTTTAATGGCAACTGAAATTAATGTACAAAATTTTTATAAATTCTCATAAAAATTTTGTCCATGCCAAATATCGATCGAAAGACGAAATAATACTTCATAGAAAATATAAATTTCGATCAAATATTCCTTCACAAAATTATCCAGAATAATTACGATTTCCTATAACAGTTATAACAAATGTATGTGTCTATAACCTTATTTGAAAAACATTAAATTGGATAAATTCGTTGAGAAACCACCACATTTGTTTACATAATGGCTAAAATTTGAAAAAAATGCTTTTAATTTTTTTATGGGGTTGTGCTTTACTTATCATAGTGATCATCTCTAATAAATTTCATAAAAGGACATTATACCTGTAAGCAACTATAAATTTCTCAACTTCGTTTCATTTTTATCTTCAAATAAATTGAATTTTGTGTTGGTAAAAATTGATAAAATAATTAATTACGCGAAAACTATTGAGTATACAAAAGAACAAAAACTTGAAAAAGACCTGTGTGTTAAAGTAAGAACCGAGTTCTATGAACCTACAAAGAAAATATTAACATAGTTATAAGTTAAAAAGTTATACTTGTACACTAGCATGCCGTATTTCAATCGGACAAAACATTTTGCATTACAAACTTTTAAAAGCAGTGCAATTTCGAATCGAAACGTTGATTTGAAGTTATTTGAAAGCTATGAAATGTTTGTTTTGTATTAAATAGATTACCTCGTATTTATCTCACCAGTTCATGTATTCCTGTAACATTAAGCAAGTTGTTACTTCTTTATTTCATTTTTCAATGGGAAAGAGAATACTTTTTTTTACAAAAAGAAAAATAAGAACATTTCCTTTCGTTCCAAGGTTTTATTGTAAAATAATAAACTGGAAACATTATTTAACTCAGAAACTATATGGGAAATAATAATCCGTCTTAGTAGTGTTGACAATGTGCATGCTGCTGACAAGAAACCGAGGAAAAGAATTACAGTGATAAATTATTGAGATTATTCATTAAAAAGTAAATATCAAGGAAACTATGGAAGTGGAAAAGCTTATTCTGTCAGAGTTGGTGAGTGCTTCCTGTGCACGACCAGATTGGATTTTATTTTCCCCGGGCAAACTTTATACGGCCATTATTCTAATTCACAAAACTAGTTTTGCGTGTGCAATGCATTAATCACTTAACAACTTCCGTCAAGGATTTTGTGGCGTACATATTATCAGATATAAAATTTTAAACACTATCTGTTTCGTAGTGAAAATAAAAGCCCAGGGAACAAAATAACACCGAATCTCCGGAGCAATAATTTGGAGCCATAAATTCTGTTTCGTGCGGCATTAAGCTTTCCTTAAATCAGGGATTGCCACCTCTCCTTTTATTTCTTTATTTGTTTATCGTGGCCCTCTTATTTTAATAATCCAGAAGTTACTGGAGATAAAATAAAATTCGTCGTTTTCGAGATCGGAGCCTAAAATTAATGCTGTGTAATAAAGATTTTTAGTTGTGTTTAAATGTGTAGAAGAAAACAGAAGTTTTAGTTTTGGAGATATTAGAGAACAATATAAAAAATGTCCGAAAACGGATAGTTTTTCAAAACGTAAATTGTGTAATATGTTATGTGTTATATTGTTGTGACGTGAATAATTATCTACTTTCTATGTGTAAGATGTTTCTGGTTAGGAAAAATTAAATTTAGTAACTCTGTGATAGATCCTTTTGGCGGAAACGGTTATTTCTTGAAAAATATTCCATTCAAAAAAAAGCGTCACTAATTAGTTTATTCAAACGAATTACCAAAACTTTAGCTCCCTGGTTAACACAAAACCTGAAATCAAAATGGTAAAAATGGATGCTAAATTAAAAAAAATATTGCTCACGACAAATATAAAACCACTTACATTAAAAAATTATTCAATGAACATAAAGAAATTACACATTTTGTTAGTGTTGATGACATTCATCAAAACTGAAAAAAAATTATATAAATATACTTCTAGCTACCTATTTCTAAAGTTCTTGAAGAAATTGTTTGTACTACCAAAAAAAAACAAATATTGCCAAGAATTCAAAGATTGTATGATTTTAGTATGATTCTTGACCCATCAAAATATAAAATGTTTTTTAAAATACTTTGGACTTAACCCAGTCTTATTGTTTGAAAACTATCTTGACTGTATAGAGACCAATTTTATTCAGAATTGATGGCGGATTTCTGAAAAAAATATCAAAATGGGAAAAGCCAGTGCGTTACCATTTTTGTTTATTAAAAAAGTTGTGGCATTCTCACACGAACGCCACTGGTGGATCGCTCCAAAAAAGGCACATTTATCCCTCCAAAGCGTTTTAAAAATTTTAAGTCAATATCTTTAAAAATCTGAAATAATTAATAAAAATAAATAAAATATTAAAATTTAAACACGCTGTATCTCGGAAACGAAGCATATTTCGACCTACGTTTATATGAACTTTTTTTGCAAAATAACTTCGGCAACCACCCCCTAAAATATTTCGCACTTATTTACAAACACCCTGTATAATTAAGGTATAAGGGGTTTTTACGTTCGCAAGGATGACAGTTAAGAAACAACTAATTTTACCTCGAATAGTAGATACTACTGAATTGAAGAAGCAACTAGCATTGCGACTATTAATGTTTTTCTTTCACCTCCACCACACTTTCTGAACAAAAAGTTTAGTTCCCAAGTGTCATCTTCAGTTATTATACTGATATTGTTGTTGGTCACCATTTTTCTCTCCTTTATTCGGTAGCATGCAAAAAAGTACGATTAAAAATAAATTTCCGAGTTGATCCCCTTCACAATCCACTTACTTCCGACCTTACTACCTTACAAAATTACCAAAAATATCACCTAACTCTGAGCAGCTGATGATATATTACACTATATTATTATTTAATGCAGAACTTGAACAAAGCCGCGACAAGGCAATGTTATCACGTTGTCATGCAGTGTATTCTTGTAAAAATACAAGGTAATTTGTATCAAAAATAGAAGTACATTTTCTCGTGTCTCTAGCCGGGTATCGAAAACTACTAGCTCAACGCTGTCACTTCTAAAATGATATAGTAAAGCTCGATCTACTTATCCTTGTAAGGATTTTGCCACGTTATATGCAGGACATGCTAAGGTTTTATTCATATTTGTACGGATAGTCCAGTTACTCAGGGTTTTTACATCCGAATTATTTATAACTGAACCGATTGACGTGAAATTTTGACTGAATGTGGGGAATGCCTCAAGGAACAAAACTTATATAGTGCCGAAATGTGCTTTTGCCCTGGGGGTGGTTCCCACCCCTTCTTGGGGGTGGAAATTTTTACGCCCAAAATAACCACAGGAATCGATAGAGGAGTCAATTTTAAGTAACAAATGTTATATAAAGTTTTTTGGATAATCCAATATTTTCCGAGTAATTCGTCATTGAAAATGTTGATTTTTTACTGAAAAATTGCTTGTTTTCGGACAGTTTTTTGCAAATAACTCTGAAACCATTGGATTTAACGAAAAAGTTGTAATGAACAAAAAGAAAGGTAATAAAAAATAAATCTAATGGCATTATTTTTTTTTTCTAATTGCAATATAAAACGAGTTATGGATTTTTAAACATTATTATATGTTAGCTAAAAACTAAACTGGAACCAGTTAACGTTAAATAACGCCAAAACAATAAATATTAGGAAAAAATTATTTGCAACTTTTTTATAGTACTTTGAAAAACCTTTAAAATGAGCTCTTTTAAAAGCCTTTAGAATCAAAATTAACGGAAATATGGTCGAAATAACATGATAGTCTTATTTTTTTAAGAAAAAAGTAATAAACAAATCAGTGCCTTTGGCGACAGAATTAAAATTAAATGCCATTCATTTACAGATTTCTTCATTTATGTTCTAAGAATATGTTCTGGGTCTTTGGCTCACTTACAAAGCATGATTTCGAAAAAAAACTTAATTTTTGAAAATGTTAATTTTTCAAATTTTTGAAATAAATTCGATTTTTACGCTGTAACTTAATAATTAAAGGGTGTACGAAAAAAATACAAGGGTAAAAAAATTTAGCTTTATTTTTGCTGAAGATTTTGTTTAATTTTTTTATTCCTCTAAAATTAATATTAATCGAGATATCGCCATAAAGTTATAAAAAATTCGGAGGTATTACTATATTTTCAGCTACAGTAACTGGGCTAGGATACGAAGCTGAATATATGACTAATACACACTTCATGCATAAAACTAACACAAAATGTATTTTTACCAACGTGTTCACAGTTTATAGAAATTGGGATTCAGTATCTAAGATTTTTTAAATGTTCTTGAAATAAATATACAGCAGGACAATGATTATGTAAGGCAGTAGACTAAAATTATCTAGTCACATTTTAATTAGATACCTACTTCATGTTATCCAAATAATAGTGATACTTGTAAAGCGATAGTTTAAAAATTAAGTTAAGAAGGTTAAAATACTGTCGAGACTAATCTCGGGTACTATCTCTATTAGTTTCTGATACAAAATTTGACAGAAATGATGGGGTGACTGGGGGGTGAAAACAAAATCCGACAATCACTGTCTTATTCTATAAAACTATTGCTACTACTATTTTTACTAAACTTTCCATTTATTCGACTTCATAAATGAACAACCAAGCAGAAATTCCTGTTCAATTATATCTTAACTGAATCATTATATCGAATAAAGGAACACTTATTCACACTTTCGATAATTACGATGGTGTTTAAACTAGTAATGAGACGCGCTACATAAACACTTCAGTGTTTAAACACAATTAAAGAGGAAATTTTTCATTCCGAAAACCTGCCATTATTTACAACGAAGTCTGAATAATTTACAATGCTGTTCGCAGGATCTAATTGTACTTCAATCTCCTCTCGTTAGGGTAGGCAGCTATTGTTGGAATTGAGTTTAAATTCTCATTTCTTCCGACTAGTAGTTTTCTGAATAAAGTAGTCATAATTATAAGTTTGGTATAAGTGTACCTACTTATTATAAACAGTGAATGTAAGATTGTAAATAAAAAATTGATATACCTTCTCATATATACCTTTAAAGTGGAAAAACCGTATAAATGTAAAAGTGAATTGGTTGATGTTGAATTTTATAATTATCGGAAAGCTAATTTAGTTGAGCTCTATACTGAACTAGCATCCACCAATTGGTATTGTTTGCAACATTATTCTGATAACAACGAAGCCTTTTGTAATTTTTATGATAAACTCTTTTCTCTGATTGATAAATATGTCCCTAAAACTACAATAAAAGGTATAAACAATCCACCTTGGTTTACTAAGAATATTATTAAAAGTATTAAATTAAAGCATAAAGCTTTGCGTAATTATAAAAGATTTGATGCTCCAGTAGCTCAACTGGAATTTGAATTTTTATGAACTTATATAAAAAATGAAATTAAATGTGAATATCTGAATTATTGTCGTAACATTGAGAATAGTATTAAAATCAATCCCAATAAATTCTGGCAATTTATCAATATGAAAAAGAATAACAACAGCTTGCCAAGTACAATGTATTACCAAGATAATTCTTATGAAAGTGCTGATGAAGTGGTTGAGATGTTTGCTCAGTACTTTAGTAGTACTTTTATTAAGTCCAGTTTTGTTTCTGTTGACTCATTAACGGCTACAGGCACTACATTGTTTCAACTGAATCAGTTCACAGAAGCAGAGGTGATTTCAGCCTTAAAAAAATCAAACCCAAAAATTCTATGGGCCCAGATAAAATCCCTGCATTTGTACTTAATGATTGTGCCTGTGTTTTAGCTATACCTCTTACCATCTTGCTTAATTTGTCTATTAGATGTAATACTTATCCTTGTGTATTAAAAAACTTTAAAGTAATTCCTGTTTATAAACAAGGGGAAAGAAATAAAGTTGAAAATTATAGACCTATCATTAATTAACTAAATTATCAATAATTTTTCCAAAGCTTATTAGTTTCTTCTTTACGATTTTATTTTTTCATTTGCAAAGAATCGAATAAATGAATATCAACATGGTTTTTTTAAGGACGGATCCACCACCTCCAACCTTCTGTATATAACTCAATATATTTCGGGTGTTTTTGATTCGAATTCGCAAGTAGATGTAATATACACCGATTTCACAAAGGATTTTGATCGGCTTGATCATGGTGTTTTATTGACTAAATGAAATAGTTTCGGTTTCTCAAAGGACTTACTACACTTCTTTTTATCTTATTTATTAAATCGGCATGCAATTGTTGAATATCATGGTTGGCTGTCGAAAGAATTTGTAGCTGCTTCTGGTGTACCGCAAGGATCGGTTCTTGGTCTTCTTTTCTTTAATATGTTCATTAATGATATTGTGGTTGGAACTGATGTTAATTGTTTATTATATGCTTATGACATGAAGCTCTATACTAGTATAAGTAGTGGAAATGTTTAATTTTACAATCTGCTTTAAATAAAATTGTTTTATGGTGCAATGTTAATAACTTACAGCTTAGTATTATTAAAAAGTGTTATGTGATGACCTTCTCTCTCAAACAGCATCCGATTGTATTTGCTTACTGTATTGATAATACTATTCTTACCAGGCCACATACCATCCGTGATTTAGGTGTATTATTTAGTAAATTGTCTTTTTCGTACCATATTAATATAATTACGAATGAAAGCTTTAAAACGCTAGGTTTTGTACTATGCTGCTCTAAGGATTTTAATGATTCCTCTACTTTTAAGTTATTATATTCAGCTTTTGTTAGATCTAAATTAGAGTATTCTTGCAATGGGTGGTCACCCTACTATAATATTTACACTTATAATATAGAAAGAGTTTAAAGACGTTTCTTAAAGGCTGCAGTTTTTAGAGAGGATGGCAATTGTCCACCTATTGGTATCCCTCAGTGTGACCTTTTAAATAAATTTTCATTTCGCAGTTTAGAAGAACGTAGAACGATTGCGCAATTGATATTTTTATATAAGTTATTACATAACGCAATTGACTGTCCTTCTTTACTTTCATTGTTAAATTTTCATATACCTAGATTATCAAGAATTAATATTCAAAAATACTCTCCTCTTTTCCAAATGTGTGATAAATATAAGCTGTTTCAAAATCAGTTTGATATTTTTAATTGTAATATAGCCATTATTAAAAAAGTTACATTTACAAATCAAATTATATTTGTTTTTTCATTTATATACTGTTTTGTCTAATTGTTTAGGTATGTAATGTTTTGTATTGTTACTTAGCTCATATCATGTAGTGTATGATGTAGTTTTCTGTTTGTACCTACCCTGTAATTGGAATTTCTGTAGGGTAGTGTATTGTTCAAAGGTAACAACCTTTTTCTAGTTGTTTTTATTATTTGATCCCTTTTTTTAGACCCTTTTTCACATATTATACTCGTATCAAGGAATTTTATTGAGAAAAGTTATTGACAATTAAAATATATAGGTACAAACAAATTTGTAGAAACTAAATTGTAAAATTGCATTTTTTAACACATTGAACAATATCATTCATATGAATCAGGAATAGAATCGGTCCAAGAACGGTTCCTTGTGAAATACATAAGTGTTTTTTTATTCGGTCGATGATTATTGTACCTTACTCTTTGGTACCTAGTTTTCAGATATGATTCGAATCACCTAAATTCTACTAGTGATGCCCATTGCATCTTACTGAATATGTCATATATCCTGTACAGTTATTCGCCAAAAACTTCTTGATTTTTGACACAAAAACGTTTTGTTATTCAATTTAATGCTTCAGTTAACAAAACAGCCAGTCCACCTCAACGTCGGCGACTGTAACTTCTTTGAGCTAAGTTATACCTCGATTTGTCTGTGTCTAACTTTTCCTAATCAGAAATTTGAGAAAAGCACCTCAGGGAACATAATTTCTTTGTGGTAGAATAAAGCAACTCAGTTGTGTTGAAGTTAAGGATAACCATATTTAAAAATATAAAATTCGTATGCCTTTAGTTTCAATGTTGGGGAGAAAACTCTCGCAGCATCAGTGTAGAACTTGATGTACTTTTGAGTTCATTATGCTGTGGTGGAGGATCATATAACGAGACCTCTTTATCGAGTTAATGAGCAACCCGGTTTTTGAAATTTTGTCATCAGCAGAAGGATTGAATGTCACAATTAATGACGCATAAATGGAGGACTACTCGTTATGTAAATCGCATTCTCAGTTAAACATTCATATTCGAATAAAATTGCGGTAGTTGGGAAATACTGGAAAACTTTATCGATTGCTGAAATCAAATTCGGTTAGTTAAACACAAAAAAAATTATTTGAGGAGATAGGTAACAGTCGTTTAGTAGTCTTTACAAGACATGAAATGTCAATGTGAGGATTAGTTCTATTATAAGTTGATTTACGTGAGTTTTTGTAATAAAGCATTTTTTGCAATGGTAAATTAGTATAAAAAAATTTAAAAACAGTAATACCTACTTGAAATAGTAATAATTAAGTAATATGTTACACTGTTTAAAATGGATTGTTTGAAAATGAGCGGCAAGACAAGACAATAATTTAGGTTGGGTTACGAAATTGGTAATAGGTTCGTTTCCGCAGTAGTTTCCAATGGTTTTCAATTATCCGGAGAATGTGCATTAAAAATAAGTTTCTGTAGGATTTTCAAATTGTCACCAAATCGTTTGCTAACCTTTAAGTTAATTTTGAATATATCTCCTTAGAATTTTTGTCTGAGTGATTTGCAAAGTAACAATTAGGTTATTATTTTTTATTATTATTAATTATGTAAAAAATATTGATCGTTAGAATTACAATCGAACCTCACTTATTAATATTGCAACTTAAAATAATTATTAAATTTTTCCCTCTGCCTCTTTGATATTAATTACAAAAAAGTAAAAAACTCATACTACAACTAGTCGTTAACAGATTTGAGGTCAACAAATTTAAATTTTCCCTCTCTTATACGTTAGTCACCCTTAGTTAATTTTCTGTCCAAAATGTCAGTCTCAAACTAACCACTGTTCTTGCACACCAACATCCACAACCATTATCAAATACTCCACAACCTTTCCTAGGTAATAAAAACAGTTTGTGAACTATCAGAATTGAAGCAACTTTATCTATTACAGAATTAATTTTCCTAAGAAGCGTATGGAGAAATGAAGATAAAATGACTTGGTATCATACAGAATCATGTCGATTCTGTTTGAACATAGCAATATTGTTCGTTGTTATTCTAAAGAGATCTGGTTATCTGGTAACAAGGTTCTTAGATTTTCTATTATGTTTAACAAATTTTAACAATATGATTGTCATTGTAGCAAGTTCTTGTTATCAAATATTGTTATTTCAGCAAACTCATTTCAGTGATTGTTATCAAAATGAAAGGGCAGTAATTATAATTAAAATGACTATATAGCTATAGCTATGATGAATTTATTTATTTTCAAATTAATTCTTTTGAGGAGATTAAAAATATCCTTAACTAGTAAGTATCTTATTCCATAACGGAACATACAAAATAGAGTAAAAGTTTAGATATTATTTAAGACTGCAATATAGATCTATTAGAGATACAATCATTTTGAACTACCCGATGAAAAATTTATGAAATTATTTCGTTTAAATAAAATAGCAATTTTAGAGTTAATTCAAGACATTGATATACCTGTATGTATAGATAGAAAATAAGTTCATGTATAAATTTTTTTTAAAAAACAAGCTTTTAGTGCCACCATGCAATCATTCAAACTAAACGTTTATGCAAAATTTCAAGTCAATCGGTTGGGGATAATTGTTTAAAAATTGAGTTGCAAGATTTGTTCCATACATACTAACAAGGCAAGCTAAATAAAAATTAGTAATAAATAAAAGCTTGTAATAAAAAGTATAGTAATTATTTAGGTTCTTAAATAAAGGATTTCTATTTTCAACTGTAATTGGTACAATAGATTGGATATATAACTATAGTTTTCCCAAAAATAAATCACCCAGTGACTCCAGCAGTGGCATACTTGAATAGAAAAGAATTTTATACATAGAATAAATGTTCAAGCAGTAAATTTATTATGTCTTTTAACTGCTGTTCCCTATTATAATTTTTTTCAAATACTCGATAAATATTTATTTATATAAAAATATAAAACTAGTGTCAATACTTTACTTAAATACATATAATGACGTTTAATAGGTATACGTATGAAAATAGTATTTTATTAGATATACATATAATGTTTCACAAAGCTACATATACCAGAGTTTGTTGCATCTTGGTTTTCTGAAATTGAACCCCCTACTTTTGAAAGTGCTGCTGCAAGCTGACAGACGGCATTTGCCATTTCCTAATACACAACACATAGGTGGTATATTTCAATTTTATGCAGAAAGCTGAAAATTTTCCACAGTACATCAACGCACCTGCACAGTACACAAATAAATTGCAAATATTAGGTCATAAATGTTATAATTTTCTTCTCGAAGAATTCACCGGTTAATGCGATATTGCTAAATGGGGCCGCCCTTGAAAAATTACATTTTCTAATTGTTATCATTGTAACTTTTAGCAATACTTGTTATAAAGGTGTAAACAGAATATGGGTTTAATAAGTCATCTTATAATTTACATTTTTAACAACATGGTTTATAAAACAAGATTTTGGGCAATAAACGAACAGAATAGACCCGAATGTCAGTAACGAGATGGACTATTTGCAATTTATTTTATTTTTTACATTTACTGTGGCTCTGTTTAAAGTTTCTCTGCTTAAAGTTTAAAGTCTGTTTAAAGTTTAAACCAACATTTTATTGTATGAATATTTATAACTTTCAATACAGCACCAGTTACGACGAATACGCAGTCACTCAGGGCATGTTTCAAAAAAAAATTCTAAACAGGATGGATATCAAAAAGGTGTCCAAATATTAACGATTTAGAAGTTATTGGGTTTTGAAGATAAAAAGTATAATTAACCACAGCTTAGAATATATGGCAGCAGTTAACGTAATTAACAGGGATTATGAATTAAAAATGTCTAAGGAATTCAGTTTGTAGCATACAGTTCAAATTACAAGTGAAACAGATTCGGCACTGAATTATTTTTAATCAAAAATGTTTGTGAAAAGTGTAATAAGTAGGCTTAGTTTGGTGCGGAATTTAACAGGACCGTAGTCAGATTACGAATGAAAATATTATTACCAAAAAGCAAGGCTAAGTAGATAAAATACCTATATAAATTTAAATGACACTACTTACCCGATAAACCTTAGTGTTGAGACAAGGCTCCGTGGCATATTGGAAGGAGTTAAAACATATTACTACGTGCACTTCTAAGTTTCCTTTAGTGAAACGACGACGTTTATCGGTTAATATTAACTTGTGTAGGGAAAATGACCGTTCAACGTCTACTGTTGACAACGAACAGAATGAGAAATTGTTGAGGCATGAACTATATATTAATATATTTGCTGGTAACTCCTGATATGTACCAGATAAAACTTTACATATGTTTTCCAAAATGGTGTATCCTGGATTTTTTCCAACATTCTTTGCATTTTTTCTTTTATCCTACTACTAACTGGGCGTATATTATTGGCATCGTATATATTTTTTTTTGTACATCATCCATTATATCAAATTGTTCATCTTGGGATAGTCCATGTGTATCCAATTTACGAAATTACGAAACTTGGGGTTCTCTAGTTTGTTTAATATAATATTGCTTGAAAGAAGTAGATTGCTGTAAGTTCATAGAAAAGAATTTATAATGCGTTCACACACAGTACAAAACATGTCATTTTCTGTTAATCTAAATTATGTTACTATTTGTAAATATTTATTTAAATACACACGGCGAATACAGTTTACAGGCATCAACGCGACACCAACTACTACAAGGGTCCGTAAATGAACAGTTCAAAACGCGAGTCAGCTGTGAAAGCCACCTACCCCCACGCCGGCTCTGTTAAACTCTACACGTGCACTAAGCCTAGTAATAAGTGTTCTTATATACATAACCAAAAAATATAAAAAATGTAATTGTTCGTTTCTGAGCTGTATCTAACTAAATGTTAGTATTTTTTATTATTTTTTTATTGCACGCTAACCTCTTAACCGTTTATATCTAGGCACCGATTTTAAGATAAATATTTTGATGCCGTGTTTTCCTTTAATTTTTTTTTTGTACGTTACGAATCACCAAATATTTTAAATTATCATGCACACTATGGCAAGATATATCTAGTTTGATGACATTGTAAAACGTGAAATTTTTATGCCGCAATTTGTATTAAAAATACATCCCGCTAGAATGGCCAGCTAGTTTGTTCCACATGCATATCACTGCGTTTAATTTTTAAAAGTTTAATTTTGACATCAGGCTCATGGAGATTTTGTTATTTCTGAATTTGTAGAAACATTTTACTGTTAGCCTAAATACGAGCAATTTAGGAAAGGTTAGTAAAAATGAAAAAATTCTTTAGTAATAGATAGATACAATTAACTGAAGATAAAAATAAAAGAGAAAGTTTTAAATAATCGTAGAGAATATTACTAAACGTAAAAGAGGGTTCCTTGACAATAAGATAACTACAAATATACCGCAGTATAACACAATTTAGTCGATGAATCAATTGATATCAAAAATTTTATGTCTATGATAATAAAATGGAAAATTGTCACCATCTAATTTAATATTCTTCAAATAAAGATGATCACATATATTCGAATTTGATCGTCTCTGATCATTAACTTTATGGTTGTTGTTGTCGTTGTAGTTGTCGCTATCGTTATCGTTATTATCACTATTATATGTCGGCTCATTTGCGAATCAACCTGTATAGTAGGAAGAGGCAACACAAACACACGAGTGTTCAAACACAGAGGCAGTTCCTTACAGTGAATAACTGAGTTTTACAGTTAAGCAGTTTGAATAATTTATACTACTGTTCGCAGTGCCTAATGGCACTTGAATTCCACTCATTAGGAGACAGCTGCTGCTGGTTTCCCAGTTTTAATTCTCTTTTTCCCGGCAGACAATTTTCTAAAAAAAAAAAAAAACGGTATAATTATGTCGGGAAATCCAAATAAAATCGCGCCGCAGCCCAGTTATGAGCGATTATTAGTAACGGATGTAGCCCCAACGTACGACCTGATGTGCCTTTAATTAGGGGAGAGTAGCGCGGAGGGGCGTGGAACATCAGGACACGGTCCAGCCGATAATGTTCGGTCGTATCATCTGGCACTGCTAACGCTCATAAAAACACCAGTTTTTCAGTTTCCGTTTCCAATAGTGGACCATACACGATGTTTTTCATGTGAAACATATCTGTGTAGTTAGAGCAGAAGATTAAATGAATTTGGGGTAGGGATTGCCCATGTCGATAACACAGTGACCAGGTTGGACAACTTATTACTGTCCCTGTGTGTTTTTTTTGTTTGAAAAGTATGTACGAAGCGTCGTTACTTATTTTTCTTTATTTTTCTGAGACGGAGACATGTCACAAGGGAATTTTTTCAGTATTATCTTTAAGTGCCCTGAACTATGTAGTTCAAAAAAAGATTGGAAATTATTAAATCCAATTAATGAACACTAAATAGGATACTACATAATAAATAAAAGGAAAATAACAAAAAACATTCTGCAATGGGTAACCATAAGATTGTTATCTTTATTTTATAAAACAAAGAATAGCTGCAGAAAACGTTCATGTATGACTAGCTAATTCATCCGTATCATTTGGGACTGCTAACATTTATAAAAACATCAGTTTTTCAGCCCTCTTTCCCCAACGATCCTACACCAAATATTTCCAATCAGCCGATAAATCTTGCGCGAGCGAGGAAAGTGGACACGCCAAGTGATATATTTTCAAATATAGAATGATAAATTAATAATCGTTCGTTTCTTAATTGAATCAATATTTCCAAAAGGGCGCTCGTACATCCGCGGTCGACATTTCGTTATTTATTAAGGCTTGTTTCTTCATCAAAGATGAAAAAATTTATCAGTGCTTGACAGTGATATGAAAAAATATATGGATGTAACGAAAATAGATGGAGGATTTTTATGTTATGACAGGAATTATCAGAAAGTCCTTACAGATTTCACGTTTAATTATGTATCCGAAATTTTTTTTAACTACTACTAATAGTTGATGGAGTTGAGGGAGTGACAGTCTATAAGTAGATATCTGATGGTACTCCTTAGTGACCTTGATTTTGCGGCCATTAAAAAATTTTCCCTTCTATTTCATGGTCGAAAATAAAAAATGATAACCACCAGAATAATCACTTGACCTCTACCTGACCTTGACCATTAACCTTAAGGTCACGTTTAAGATCATAATAACATGTAGAAAAAATCTACGCTCTCTTATTTATAGCGTCGAAATAAAGGGTCGCTACTCCAAAAAACCGATATGACCTTCACATGTTCTTTCGCTCTTGACTTCAAGATCAAGGTCACAAAGGAGTACCATCAGGTATTTACTCAAAAACCGTCACTCCCTCTGACTGCCTGGTTTAAAAAAAATTACAGCAAAAATCAACATTTGACCTTGAACTGACCTTGACCATTGACCTTGAGGTCAGGGTCAATGTCGTATTCGGATGCAGAAGTTTCTGCTCTTTCCACTTCCGGGAAGGAGCGTCGCCACTTGAAAAAACCGACTTGATCTTGATATGACCTTGAACCTTGACCTAGACCTCAACTTCAAATGTTAATTATCACTGTTTTCACCTATGTTTCTAAATATTTTTGCTGGGGTTCCCAAGAAACTAGCCGTAGTAGGTGACATCGCCTGAAGTCAATGCTATCGGCAGAGCAGTCGCTGACGATGCGCTACAAAAAAGTAAAATTCACCTCAGTTTCCAATTTCTGAAACATTTTCCGAATGTTAGGGAATTCGAACTGGGGAACTATGAAATAATTAAAAGTAAAAAATAACGGAAATAATCCGGGGTGGGCAATTGTCGAAACTTAAGGAGAACTTCCTGATAGGACCTCTGCGGACACATCAAGAAACGTGATTGGACGTCAACTGTGATGTCTTCAAGTTCAATAACCATCGGCGAATCCTGTCCAGTACATGTGTATGCTATACAGGGCTGGAAAATCCACATGGTTCATCTGCCTTTACATGAGAGCGAGAAAGTAAAGTAAACAAATCCGTGCGATAGACAAGGATGGCTATAGTGAAGACGTTTCATAATCGAATAGTCACCGCCCGTTTCGGGTTAGAAGTGGGAGCGACTATTCAGATTATGAAACGTCTTCAATGTAACCATCCTTGTCTATCGCACAGATTTATATGACTTACTTTATCGCACTCACGTAACGGCCGATGTACCATGGGGACTTTCCGAACCTGTATATGTTCATTTATTGTTATTATTAAATACAAAATAAACAATAAATCATAAATTTCCAAAAAATTAGTTAGATTTCTCCAGAAGAAAATTAAAATGATCTCAAGGCTCCTATTGCTTCTCACCCAGGCTTTATGAATCATGAGGTGAGGATCCTAACGCTGCCATACAAAACAGAGCGTGGAATCAACATGCAAATAAATGTCCGCACTCTCTTTTTGCCTAATGTTAATTGATTTATGTTGATTCGGAACTTAAAAGAATATAGGAGTCACCACTACTCGTAACAGGTATTCTGTGAGTGTTCGTAATTCAGGAATAGACCCCAAAGACAGACTTGTAGCATTCATTATCGCCGCACCTTATTACAGTTTCCGCCCCGTTATAGCACCTGGGGTACAGTTAAGAACTTCTCAGTAACAATGGGAGGCAAATTCATGCTTCGTCACTCTATCGGCAGCACATCATTTATTTCAACGTGTACAGGATGTAACTAAAATGTTTGGATACGTTTTAGTATCGCATTCAACGTGACATAGTATCAAGATATTTTCGTATAAAATGTACATGGTGTTAAAAATTACACAGTACAACTGATCAGGACAATTATGCTGTGTATAGCATTTCCTTGAAGTTAAAGCTGCAATCAGTACCGATACAAACACTGCAATTTCTATGCTGGAAATTGAAATACATAGTTGTATTACAATACTAATTGATTTCCTGAATAAGACATGGGAAATGCTAAGACGTTTCCTTAGCGCATTCTGCTTTGCATCGTTCACGTATTCCAGATGAAACGTCGGTTCGGCGATTAATTATGTCGCATTGCCTAATCTCGTTCCGCGTCTTATGCACGGCGGGTGAGCGATGCGCTTAAATGATAAGGTGGACTAATTGACTAGGAATCTGCATGCATTTGAATAAATATCGCAGCCGGTGAACACGTAACCTTTGTTTTTGGCAAGACGCGATATAGTGACGTGATAAATAGAACTCCTCGTAATTTGCATTGTGTTATTAAGGCATCGATCTGGCTGGTGCAAGGTAAGAGATTAGAGTGCATCAATATTCATAATGGTTTGGCGAAAATGTATCCGAAGTAATAGTTTTGAAGGTAATCATGATGCTCAAGATTCATACTTAAATATTTTTTATTTCTGGTCTCGAAACAGCATAAAGTAACTGAAATAGTAAAAATTAACATAAACACAAAGAAGGTTACAGGCTTGTTGTGTTAACCTACTTAATCAACTCTGCTTTCATATGCAATGGTAATGTTACCAAAACCAAGAAAACAAACAAATAAAACAAAATGATACAGCCCAATTACTTCTTTTATCCATAGCATTAAAATTATACAAATAAGTATCCATTGAATTAAAAAAAAGCTGATTATTGATCTTCTATTTGGCTTCAGTAATATACAATCAACAAAACATCCGATACAGAGAATTACCAGTGTCATAGAAAAAGCGCAAAAAGATGAACAAGTGAGCTCCACGCCATTCATTGACGTTGTACAAATATTTGACATGCAGAGATACTGCGTTTGTATATATCTGACAGAGTATCAAAGTTAAACAATATGTTGTTCCCATATTCCCAATTCAAAGGCATAAAAGCTGGTGTACCTCAAGGTAGCGTTAGGGTCAGTCCTCTACATGTTCTACATCAGCAATAATCCTCAGGTATAAATTAATGCATGCAATATTTGTCGTAGGAAAAGATAAAGTGGCATCCAACAAGCATGCCTTCAAATACGTAAATGGGCAAAAGATTGGAAAATTAAACTAAACGAAACCAAGATAATCCATGTCGGCAACAAGAACAAAGAAGGTAGAACATCTTCGTGATGGTAACAATATTTTAGTTGAAAGTACAACAGCGTACCATATATACAAAACTGACCTTAGAAAGAGCACACAAAGAAAGAATGTCAGGAACTTGTTACCAAATACAGAAAATACACAAACTCCATACATAACTGTTGCTTTAACTTTTGGGATAGATTTTACAAATATAGTGATTGAACCGTGGTATGTTACAAATAGTGACATTAACTGAGATCTAAACATGAAGCAACACACAATAAACACACCAACTCATAGGCCATTCGTCTATTAAATAATAATGAAATAACTAAGATTAAAACATAATCAACATATTAATACAATATGAATTAGTGCACGTGTGAGTGTATATTAGTGCAAAGGTAGAGTATTGTGCGCGATTGAGCGATTCAGGTTAAAAAGTTAAAATAGAAGTTGTTTGTGTCTTATTCTTGACATAATCCTCCTCCATCATAACACAGTTAGTGTACTTGTCATGTTACATAAATTCGATGGAATATTCGCACTAGAGTCAATAGTGAAGGATAAATTAACTCAAACACTAATCAGTATCAATTTGCATAATTCTTTTTGACAGATGTAAAGCAATGCCACCAAAAATTAAACATCTCCGAGTAGTTCACTATTAAGGAAAAAGTCGTTAATTTAATTGGAACTTTTTTGGTCAAATTTTTAGACAAGATCTCAAATTTCAAAATCAGATAAAGAGTCTTCAATAATTTGAAACAGTATGAATGTCAGTTTTGCATAAACTATTTAATCTAATAATAAATATTTCGAAAATATTTCGCAACATGATATCGGCAGATTTGAAAATATCGATATGGCTGTACCAAAATATTTAGATCTGTAACAACAAAGCAGTGAAATCTGATATCATCTACGACATATTAAAATAGAACCTAAAACATTACTGCAGATCAGTGTTATATGGTGCAATTTAATCCTAAATTTAAAGTGTAAGCAAAAACAATTGTTGGGGTCCAACCCCTTTGGTTAAAAATAACCAAAACTTTTATTTCCGGTCAATATTTCCGGTCAAGTAATGACACATATAATTGATAATATTAAATAATTATTACTTAACACATACCAGGCAATATTGGTAAACCATAATAGTGAGGAGTCATAAGAGTGAGAAGTCAACATCTGGCTTTCTACATATGCTAATGTACTTCACAAAGCGCATTTGTGAAACGCTGAGGCGAATGTTACGTTTATTTGCGTTAACCTAGGTTTCTGTGCCTTCCTGGATATCTGCACAACACTGGATTAAAATTACAATACGTACTATGGAAATATGAGAATATGAAAATGCTTAAATAAAGTTGGATCACGGGTAGCTAAACGAATATATACAAGTTCTATATTGAATTTTATTTACATTGCTAGTTAGAATTGTCCTTATTTACATACATATCTACCCAATTTAAAATTGCCGGAGGCTGTAACATCTCTATAGACATACAGGAATATATGCCAAGCTCTTCCTCAATTTCTATAAATATATATTANTTTATTTACATTGCTAGTTAGAATTGTCCTTATTTACATACATATATACCCAATTTAAAATTGCCGGAGGCTGTAACATCTCTATAGACATACAGGAATATATGCCAAGCTCTTCCTCAATTTCTATAAATATATATTATACGCAGGTACCTATATTTCACAGAATCAGTTTTATAAATGTGGTGGTTTCTGATTGTGTGGGTAGAATATATATATTGTAACGAATTTGTAATGTTCATGTAAGAAACTCATATGAACATATTGCCTGACCGAACTGAACGTCGTATAAAAATTATTATTAAGTATAGCAACACCAAATTTGTATAAAATTGTTAATTTGGATATTCTGGATATAAAACTAGTAATGATCAATGATATTACATAGTATACAAATAATAATCTTTTAATTTTATTCTCAAGTACAAAATAAATTTTCATAAAATGCATAACGTCGACACTTGTTAGTACTCAGTACCTACATGGAGAAAAACGGATCTAAACCTAGAGTGATTTATATCAAATGAAAGTTTAAAGTCTATAGATTAATCTGGTATAGATATCGTTGGAAGACGAGTAAACTTAAAGAAGATATTTCAATCCAACATAAACTATAATATAAACATTTTCATCAATTGTCAAATTTTATAATAAATTTCACAAATGAAAAAGCTAAAGGTGGCTTTGTAAGAATACCCGGAGATGACATAAAAAACATAAAATAAAGAATATTTTATTAATTAATTTATAGAATTGTATATAAAAGTAAAAGGACATCTGTTAAAAATGTGTTAATTATAAGTAGTGTTGTTAAAAAGTGATTGAAAAGGACAGCCAAAGACTGAAAAATTCTGTGTGTGGACCTTAAGCAAAGCTAGGGACAGGATATTCAGGAAGGACGAGAAAACAAACAAAATATTGATTTGTTACGGCTTGGGTTTTGCAAGATGTACAACGTGGAGAGGTAGCTCCCGAAAAATTAAAAATAAAGCAAGAAAAAACAGTCCAAGAAAGAAAATTAAACATTCACTAGTTAAATCCACAGTTTGCCAGAGTCCAGAGAAAGTTATTTTGTCATCCCATGAAAATTTTCCGCTAAAAAGGCAGTTCCAAAACAATTTCCAGTGGCCCCATAGATAGTCTGCAAGGGCTCTACGTAGTTTCCAGCAAAGAGAACTTCAAATTTTACAACGTATCAGGTACCTAAAACACAGTACACTATAATATTGCTAGCTATCGCCAATAAATCATGCTTTCTCTCGGATCAAATCTTTGCAAAGTATAAATAACAAACCACAGTCTGTCATTAAGCAGTCTGTCTGAAGAGCAGTACTCGATAATTTTTAAAAATCCATAAAGTACAGTAACTGGAATGTAATTTTCTAAATGTTGCAGATTCTGTTTTTTTTATGTTAAAATTATATCTTCTTAGTAACCCTGCGCTGGCGGTTCCTGTCATTAGAGCATTCGCTGACGTGCCCATTAGAAATAATGGCGGAAAAAGGGACACGACAAAATGAATGTTCCCTTAACATTCAAATTAATGGCTAAACTGTAGCCGCGGTGGCTCCGTTAATTAGAAAATCTTGNATAAAGAATATTTTATTAATTAATTTATAGAATTGTATATAAAAGTAAAAGGACATCTGTTAAAAATGTGTTAATTATAAGTAGTGTTGTTAAAAAGTGATTGAAAAGGACAGCCAAAGACTGAAAATTTCTGTGTGTGGACCTTAAGCAAAGCTAGGGATACGATATTCAGGAAGGATGAGAAAAACAAACAAAATATTGATTGGTTACGGCTTGGGTTTTGCAAGATGTACAGCGTGGAGAGGCAGCTCCCGAAAAATTAAAAATAAAGCAAGAAAATCAGCCCAAGAAAGAAAATTAAACACTCACTAGTTAAATCCACAGCTTGCCAGATTCCAGAGAAAGTTATTTTGTCATCCCATGAAAATTTTCCGCTAAAAAGCAGTTGCAAAGCAGTTTCCAGTGGCCCCATAAATAGTCTGCAAGGGCTCTACGTAGTTTCCAGCAAAGAGAACTTCAAATTTTACAACGTATCAGGTACCTAAAACACAGTGCACTATAATATTGCTAGCTATCGCCAATAAATCATGCTTTCTCTCGGATCAAATCTTTGCAAAGTATAAATAACAAACCACAGGACTTACCTATACAGAAATAAGCATAATGCAATATAGTCTAATATTCTATTAAAGTGGGATAGTACAACTGTATTGGATAACTAACATTTGCTCGAAAATTAAGCAGTCTGTCTGAAGAGCAGTACTCAATAATTTTTAAAAATCCATAAAGTACAGTAACTGGAATGTAATTTTCTAAATGTTGCAGATTCTGTTTTTTTTATGTTAAAATTATATCTTCTTAGTAACCCTGCGCTGGCGGTTCCTGTCATTAGAGCATTCGCTGACGTACCCATTAGAAATAATGGCGGAAAAAGGGACACGACAAAATGAATGTTCCCTTAACATTCAAATTAATGGCTAAACTGTAGCCGCGGTGGCTCCGTTAATTAGAAAATCTTGTAATTCTGGGTGTCTTGATATAATTTATTTATCGTAAAATGTATCTCATTTAGACGGGAAGGATACAGAGTTTAAGGGATTTACTACGTTAACTTGTTTTACCCCTAGTGCTTTCAGACATTAATGGGCTACGTGTCGGAATTGTGCGCCCCGTCAGTTTTTCTTCGGGCCTTAAGCCTGTCGGGCCCTGTGTTAGACTTTGGTCATCGCCACACTGCTCCCAACTCATTATTTAAGCTATCTCCCAAACCAGCACTAAGACTTTCTCAATCATCCTGGCTCAAATTTGTCCCGACAAAGTATATCCGTATAGAAACTCCATTTCAGTTGGTAGGGAACGGATAGAAAGCGGATTTATACTTTCCGTGTACTGTGACTTGTTACACGGAAAAAGTTCGGGACTTTACAGCTTCCAACAACGCTCTAAAACGAAATTTGGACGTTGCGGGAATAAAATCTCTAGAAAAAATGTCACAGAATGCATCGAACTTACTGCAGCTTAAAAATTGCAACAGTGAAATTAACTATACTTCCATCCAGTTGTTTTATTCAACTAAACTCACTTAGATTATAGTTATTTTGATACCACACTAGGTGTTGGTAAAACTGTCTTATACAATAAATTTACTCAGGGATATTTACGACAGTTAAAGTGTAATTTTACTGAGGTACAGTACAAACTACGTAATGTTTTTAACAAGAAAGAAAAATCTGGACATTATTACGTTACAACATTTCTACAAACAATATGGTTTTTTATGCATTTATATTTTTCCAAGGTGGCAATGTACAACATACCCGAAAAAGAGAAAGTAATACAGTAAGACCTCCGTTAGTGACCATCTGTGTCAGGCGACCACTTCTACATAAGGACCGATTTTGAATTCTCTGAATTTACAAATTTAAATTTCCTTGTTTTTGGACCTCCAAATAGAGACATCTCTTTTAGACGACTGCGGGCACCAATCTACTTGATTTTCCAGCATACAACAATGCTAAAACCCCTGCCATTAACGGGAATGTGTGCTCATAAAAGTAGGTAGCAAATTACTTAATGATAGTGGACTCTACAAACTTTATTTATTAACCCGAGGGAATCTGGTTTTAATTTTAGTTCTATTTTTAATTCTTAAAAATATAATCACACACATTTTGAGCATCGCGGAAGATATAGAAATAAAAGCATCCTCCTATTAAAGAAAGAATTGATATTATCAATGAATGTGAATAAAATGGTTTAAGTACCATGAAATTGCTTGAAAAATGATTTTGAAGAACGAGAAATATTCTACTCGTATAACTGTTTCCTGTCATAAAAGACCCATTTATAAATTTGAAACAACTTGCAATGATTGATAATGAAGTGGCAATAGAAAGTGCAAAAGTGATATCACAGAAACAAGTGACACTATTTTCGATTCTGGAATTGAAAGTGAGGAAGCTGAAAGTATTTCATTGTCAAATAATCCAAATTTGTTAGAAGTCTGTAAATATTTACCTAAGAGACTTTTGTTAATTCAAACAGTTTACAGGGCTACTGATATTTGGAAAAATAATAGGGGTAGTTCATGTAAAAATTTTTTCTTAGACGCCCTGTTTGCAAGATACAGTGTGTTGAAGTTGTTACTTTCCAAATAGTTTTCCTTAATTATCTTTAAATCGGCTAAAGATAAAAATGTCAAAATTTGTACACTAGTAAACATCAACTGTGCATTAAGAATAATGTGCAAAGGGTTTCTTTCTGAAAAGCAGTGTCGCCGATACAGGTAATTGAAGGGGTAAAATCGAAAAAAAAATATGTTAAAAGTAAAAATTTATTACATTTCTAAACATAATTTACACAAAGTCATATTATAATATATTCCTCAGTATATACTTAACTTATAAAGTTATATTTTAAAGCACGCCAAGTGAATCTAAACATGTGGTCTGCTAAAATGCTAGCAAAGTTCTTCAGAAACAAACACACACATACACACTTGATGACACCAGAGCGGGTCTGATTGGTTGAACCAAAGCAGAACAGTAACGGTACGCTGGAAAATTAAAATATATAAAAAATCTAGACAAATGTTATGTATGTTTAATTCATTTACGTTTTTCGTGTATGAAAAGTGCATAATTTCATTATTTTTATCAATGTGTGTGAGGTTTTGCATTAAGATGTAGGAAAGTTTATTTATTTCTTTTTATATAATTTTATTTACATTATATTTTATTTTTAAAGGATTTGACCAAAATATTTAACACGTACATCTACGTCAGTTTTGATTATTCAATGAAAAAAGAGAGTACCTATATATGTCGTATTTGTTGAAAGTTTATGTGTACATTCGAATTATTTTTCTAATATTTGTAAAGATAAATTCACAACTATACCCCATGTCCCTACTATCAATTATTGTCAACACTATCCACTTTACTATTATGTAGAAAATATATAGAATATTACTTTGAAATATGTTATTAAGAGAAACCATCTTTATTTAAAGATCGGAGGCACATAAAATTTGGAATAAAGTTTTATAGATAATAAACAGAATACTATCTTTCGAATTCTAGCATTACGACTTTTCAATTATCCTAGATTAAATTTGCCCTGACAAAGTATATCCTGCTGAAATTCTATTACGACTTCTTCCTATAAACTCGATTTATATTTTGTATACACTGTAACTTTCTGTAATAAAACTTCGGCACATTCTTAGCGTTTTTAAGATGGATATTGAGTAATTTAAGAAAAATGGGCAAAAAAAATTCATTTTGTACAAAAAGTCTGCAGGCCTTGTTCCTTATTAAAGATATTTATTAAAACATTTTAATCAGTTTATTGAAATATAAGCAGTACGAGGGCTGACGAAACAATGAGATATTAAAGAAGAAAAGGGTTAAAATAACTATCTTTGTTGCGAGAAAACATACTTTCTAATTTTGTAATTTTGTAAACCTTTTTTTTATATATCGTTAATGGTAATTTTTATTTATTTGCAGGTAAGTGCTCGAGTTGGCAAAATCTGGTATGCAGGTTCATAAAATGGGACAATCTGGTAAGCTGTGTGTAAGATTTATTCGTTTATTTGAAGTTATTATCAAAAGTGAAGTAATGTAGGTTTTTTCATTGTATCTTTTTACGGGGTTGGAAATTTTAAATTCAGTTTAAAAACAAAGCTCTGGAAAACACATTCTTGTCTTTTTACGTAATTGTTCATCAAGGAATTGTGAAAATAATACATTAGTTAGTATTTTGCAACTCTTAGGTCATTTAATATAACAGATGTTTTCGTGTACAACTTGCGGTATTTAAAATAGCAAACTACACAAGTAGTAAAATGTGCTCTTCACTTACTAACGGCAACGCATTAGCTAGTAATCAGGCGTCTTTCATACGACGTTTTAGTCGTTTACCTCAGTGGCGGCGGCGGCGTCTAAATCAAACAGGTCCTCAGACAGATACTCTTCATATGGAAGAATAGGTGTTTAATGATATTGAAGATAGTGCATCCATTAATGTAAGAATATACAAGGTGTACCATTTGAAATATTTGAGTAAATTCAACTTTAACATCGGAATATTGGCCACACGTTCTTAAACACAAACACAAATTTTTGCAAATTTTATATAAACTGATTGAATTCTAATACTTTTAAATTATTCATGCCAAATTTCATTAATAAATAAAACTAAATATAGGATTTATTCTGTTTTCAAAAATTATTTGCATCCCTCATTTTTTTTCGAAATCTGGTAATAACTTGAAAACTGTCACATTTTGGCCTATAGTACATTATATGAAATTAGTCTAGATTTTACCGTAGAATTAAAAAATGCAAAAATATACAGAGTGCTGCATTTGAAATAACAGAGTTGATGGTGACTTTCGGTATAACCGGAAGTGCGAGAAATTTAACACTATTTTCATTGATTAGATCTTTTTGATAAACTCCTGTATACAAATTTTTAGATTTCAATTTTGAGACTTTTTGTGATAATCCTACTAGGCCCTCTTCGTAATACACCCTGAATATGTCACTTGGAGCAAACATAATAAAATGTAAACAAGTAACGTGAAATATGCCAGAGTATTTAACTGAGGTACAAAGAGCAAGGGCTATAGCTAAATTAGAAGATAATTGGTCTTTGACCGAAGTGGCTGCTGATTTAAATGTCAGTAAGAGTTGTAAATATATTTTATATTAAACAACGCTGGCAAGAAGAACAAAAATTACAAAGACCTATCAGGCAAGGTGTCAGGAAGGTTTCCAGTGACGCGGAAGACAATGCCTTGGTCGAAATTTATCCATCAGAATACCCTCTCTGTGTTACGCGACAAAAAAAGTCTGATTTACTACAATTTACTAAGACAGTAAATGTTGTTTATCCACTAGGGTGCTCCAGCTAATTTCAATTTTGTTGCTCGGCGTTATTTGTATATTGCATATCCAAATCTTTGGTCAGATCTAGGAGCATCACTGTTCTCAAACTCAAACAATCTCGATTTCTTTCTCTAGAAACATCTTAAACTTTATACGACTCCAATTGAACATTTGGAGGAATTACATAATTGCATTGTCGAGTCTTGTGGGACAATTTAATAGACTCCAGGCATTTTTAAATGTACATCCAACAGTTTCTGTGAATATATTTAGTAGTGTTTGTATAAAAGGAAACTTATTTAATTCTTTTTATAGAACACATTTTATTGAAAGAAAATAAGAGATAGAAAAGTTTCTAAATGAGCAAAAATTTTAAACTACATTTTTTACATTGAAAATTTTCAATTCCGTAAAAAGATACACTGAAAAGACCATAGAGGGATGCGATATTCAACCCCTTTTCATCGCAGATGATTAAAAGTACCAATATAGAAGAAGCCTTTAATAAGACAAAGTGGCATCTCAAATTGCATTCTTATGTGTTTCCCACCTGTGAGAAATAAATACAGTATTTTAAATCTAGCGCTTTAAAAGAGTGTAGCAGACGTTTTTGAAAAATACAGGGGGGTCTCGGAATCGCTCCTTAAAGTTTTCTGCAATATTAAAGAAACACTAATAATTTTTAATCTCGAATAATTTCGAAATGACTTCACAAAGGTTCAGAAACATTGGTTTAGAGAAAATTAATAACTTGGTATTAGTAGCATCTTTGCACAGGCTTATTCTGAGAAAACATTTACCCTGTAAACGTAGCTACATAAAAGTCGTATAGTTTTTCGAACGGCGAAAGAGATAAAAGTAATTGCTCTATAAAACTTTTAAATACCCTCAATGTTTTTTATTCGACTGTCAAATCGAAATGAGATGTTGACAAATTATGTGACTTAATTCAAACCTCGAGAAATCGTAAAATATAGTCTGTGGAAGACCGAGAAAGAGACTTCTGCAATATCGCTTAACGTATTAAAAAAGTTTGCGACACTCAATCTTTAGCAGCAACCGAACTACGTCAGCGCTGTTACGGCAATATTAGATGAACTGAACGTCCAGATCCCAGTTTAACTTTCCAAATGAAATCTTTTATGATTGATAGACAGAGGTCTCCGAGTCTTTGGTCGCATCCGCAAAGTCCCCGTTGAAAATCCGGAAATCTGGGGTGTCCCTGCGCTTCCAGCGCCTGTATTATTTCAATTCATTGATAACTATCTGATAAATTTGGATATATATTTTATTCCTTTTATTCCATTCTCTCCTCTTTCCCGAATATGGCAGAATTTATAGGAATAAGGGAAATACTTTGGGAAGTAATATGAAAGTATTGGATGAAAAAATATTGTCTTTGCCTCTGGAGAGGCACCACTTTTATTGTCTCCTTGCGAAAATAATAATGTCACAATTTATTATAAAGTAGGAATTGTTGACTAAGGCTTATTGAAAAAAGTTCGGAAGGTGCCTTTTAGGTCATGGGGGGTTAAAATTGATCGGATTGACTTCAAAATTATCTTTCAGGATATAACTAAAATAAACAAGATTTGAAAATGGCGTCTTTTCACCACTGATTTTAATTTCGGAAATAAGAGCGCGGACATCATTTGTGATTATTGGAATTTTTTCTCAGTGTCGTACTTATAAACTCAGCTTTTGCCTGAATGAATGTTTCAGTGTCTTTGTTCAAGGAGTTGCCAACAAACGTGCTCACAATTTTCTTACTGGTGTCTGGTCATCTAACGAGGAACAAATTTTGCTGCACCTCGATGTATGTTCAATTTTTCAGTCAAAATTTCATGGCATGACCCAATTGAGACTATAACCCCTTTGCACGCACCAAATCTTTGACTTTCTAAACGCGGGAATCATTAGTTGAAGTCGAAGGCCTTCCTGGTCGAGGATCATCTTCAATTCACTGACGACCATTTTTAAATCTTGAAAACCATTTGTAACATTGCGTACAACTCAGAGTATCATCTTCGTAAGCTTCTTTCAAAAGTTGAAACGTTTCCATTAAAGTAAAAAAAAATCTGGATGTACAGGGAACTCTTACAAATAAAATTTTGTAAAGAAAAAATCAAAAAGGGCGGTTCGAAAATGATTTAAAAACACACTTCTGCACTACACTGGAAACTGGTCCACTGTAAAACCTGACCTAGCACAATGCGATCGTCACGGCGCGCGGCGGCAGTGATAAAAACGGACAAAAACTAGAAAAAATTTCGCTAGGAAAGGAATAAATAGAATTTATAGCATCTATTTTATATCAGCAAATTCAACTGATTTTGCCGCTACTGTTATTATTAGTTAATAAAATTAATTTGTGGTTTTAAATAATAAAATCATTTGGCGTACCTGATGTTCAGAATTTTGTCCACCGACATGTAAACACATTTGGATCCGTCTTACTCAGTTTCTACGAACTAACACAAATGCTGTCTTGTTACACCATAACACAAATAATGCTTCACAATAAATTAAAACGATATCCATCAACTCCGAGTTGCTATACACGTAAACCATTATTGGCACTAACTACTAAAAAACTATTGTAAACACAACGACTACTGTAAAATCGGATTTCAGTATTCGGAGTCGCTGAGGCCACGTGGCTCTCTACGCGTATTACGAATGACACTAGAGACTACAGTTGTCCAGCTATGTAATGGTTGAAACTATTACAACTTCAATAATTTTTTCTCGCATCTATTCCCAATTTTTTTGGGTAAGTTCTGGATCATCCCGTAGATACATTTTCAACATTTTCAATAATTGCACAGGGTGTCCAGAAACAAATGTAATATACTTAGCTCCATTGGAAGAATATAATCTGACATAGATTAGGTTACTTCAATATAATTTTAGCTTTCTTAAAAAATTTAATTTAATTCTATTTAAAAGCAACGTCCGGTAAACAGCCCTGTGTGCATGTGATTTTGCGATGTTATCGTAGAAAATAAATTAAAATAGTTCCTTTCTTGGATGCGACCATTTATAGAAGTCAGTGCGACACATTTCAGAGAACCACCATTGTCTGAGGCTATCTCGCTAGCAGGCCAGGCCCAGGTGCCCTGATAGCGAGTTTGTCTCCACAGCGTCTAGCCCGAGAACAACAGGGACTTTAATAACTTAGCGAGCCTTAAAAATCTAACTTAATTGATGACTTTATGTAAAATATCTTGTACAAAAGTGAAAAATTACTTTTACTTTTCGTTAAAAATTTGTCGACTTCCTGGTATCTAATAATGGAGCAGTCATTCCAAAATGTGGTATGAAAAATCCGACCACAACGGAGAAATATATGTGGACCTATAAAAACTGGGATATTCTAATCTGAACTCAAATATTGATCGTTATCATATTTCTTTTGCAATATTCATACGCCCCATAGATTTCCGTTTAAGATTTATCGAAAATGTTCCCTCGCAAATATTCTGTCCAACTTGATCGGTGCAACAGACTGTGAAGAAGGGTAACGAAGTAAGCAATAGGTCTCGATACTGAGAGGGCGCAGTTCTAGCAAAGAGCCCGATCGATGTTTTGGCTGGACCACGGCGGATGCCATGCATAATGCGACAAATAGCTTGTGCACCCGGCCACAAAAAAAATATCAAGACCGTTCAGCGGCCAGGCCCGCATAAATATCGGATTGACGTTGGAATTTATAAATAACTTATTACGACTCTTTAATGTTAGATTTTCTTCGGGACAGGGAGCATGTAAACCCACAGGTATGTATATTCTTGAAAACATTTTCATGAATATCTTATTTTCAAAATATTCTATTGGAGAAATTACACATCTTCAGTTTCTCATTAGATCCCTTTAATAATATTTAATAATTACACAATTTATGGTCAGGTTTCAAATTTTACTTCCCTTTCATTTTCTCCTTCGACAGATGTTCCACAAGGCTATAATTTAGGACTGCTGCTGTTGTGTCATGTGAAAAGTTGCACTTTGCTGATACCTTTAAACTCTATTCGATAATAAATTACAATCGCCGTTAAATCTGCATAAATATAGCATCATGGTGTGAATTAAACTAGTTGTCCTTAATATTCTAATTCTAAGGAAAAACCAGTTGTATTGTCTACGATTGTTAACGAATATTTTCAATAGCCATTCTACTATTTACCAGGACTTAAGAGTAACCATCCATACTAAACTTGATTTCATTGAGCATATTCATAATGTTGTGTCAAAGGCGCTCCAAACTTATGATCTTGTTTACTGCAAATATAGAGATTTTATTGATGCACGTTTATGAAATATTTTATTTTGTCCCCTCGTCAGATCAAAAAGGAATATAGCTATAATGGAAAATCTAAAATCTGTACAATGGAACTTTAAAAACTTCTAAATTTTTTTGCAACGTTTTAACAGTACAAATTTTCTGAACAGTTTTAATATTCAAACACCGAAAGTACATCGTAGTGCATCAATGATACCCTTTCTTCTATAACTATAAAGCTAACTGCTCAATTCAACTGGATAAAATATATGTTAGTTTTTTGAGAAGCAATTTTAGACAAATTTTATTTTGCTGTGATGAATAAACTTATTAGAGCTATAGCTAATTTAGATAGTAGACATCATTGTCAACAATATTTTGTAGCTTTTGGCATTTTATCTCTTCCTTGCTTGTTTGTATATTTGCTTTTCATTTGTAGAAATTCACAGGTGTATTAACAACTTTCCTCTTTAGTTATAATGTACATAAGATGGTATACAGCAATTATAACAGACCTCTATCGCTGATATGGTTAAAATGAAATTCACTAGAACATTCTAAAATGGTCTACCCCTTTCTGTTAGTCAGCTCATACGTTTCATTTCAATTAAAAGGTATTTGCTTAAAAAACATTTCTACAATGTAATCATTTATGACACTCTATTTTGTTAAATAAAACTCGTATTAACTTAATGTATTATTTATGTAATTGGAAAAATTGTGATAGTTTTAACGACAGTTTGAATATGGTATGTACAATCGTTTGTCACTTGAAGTGAGTTGTGATTTATATGTTCATAACTAATAACTTTTAATATTGTAAATGAAAAGTTTTCATCATCATTATTTATTTATTCCTATAAGCAATTAGATTTTTTCTGTTGGAGGAATAAGTACGTTTTTACTCAACTTTAGGATATTCGAAAGTATAGTAAATTATTATTTGTTCAGACACCCCTATTCTACAATTTATTTGAACACTTGTACTTAATTTTTTGAGTATTTTGGCACCTCTAATTTTAAAATGTTTTCACAGGTAGCAAAATATCTAAAAAATAAAGAAACAAATTACGAAAACTATGCCACAAATAAATAACTGCAGACAATAACTTGTACCTACTTAAATTTAAAACAACGAAAGCAATTGACTTTTAAGTAATATGTACCTAATTGTCAGAATTTGAATTGTTTTTTGTCAAACTTCTGAAGGATTTGATTTCTAACATGAACAGGTATGTTGGAATATTCAAATACAACCAAGTTCGTTGGTATTTGACGAATAATTTTAGATCTAGGATTCAAAGCCGCCCTTGGGGTATCGTCGAACAGGTAAATGTCCCTAAGGGACTGCCCTTCTCAACAGTGATGACCTATCAGTCCTAGAAGTCCTTGGGCGCTGTAGCAATTTATTGACTTTCCATACCATATTCAAAATTTCGTTACATATCAGAAGGATAAAAATGTAAAACATTCATTTTATTTTAATATATAAGGGTGGAATGTGCAAAGTCGTATCATTTTATAAATTCTTTCTTGAATAGAGATTATGGTTTTATTTTCTAGACTATAAAATTTTCCTAAATGTTTTAAGATATTTGTAAAAGTAATTCACAATGCTGTTTTAAGGACTACTTGGAACTGTTTTTAATACCACTTCTCTATACAAGGTGTCCCAGTTTTAATCCATCAGACTTCGAGACGATAGAACAACCAAAAATAATGGTGCTTCGTTTTTTTGTTATTTCAATATTTCAGTGGTTTTCGAAATACAGAGTGTTAAAAGTCCCTAAAAAATGTGATTAACTGTGAATATCCTCTACAATAATTGAGGTATTTCAACTAAAGGTACGTAAACTAGGTATAATTTCCATAAAATGCTGTAATGTCGACACTCTTACACAGTCTGTGGCGGATATATTGAGAGGCGCCGTTTTACCTCTGAATATTTTATAATTTGGTTTGTAATGAGCCCCAATTGAAATTGAAAGAAATAAATCTATAATTTATTCGAAATACAAATAATTTTCTAGTTTTTTATCCTAAAATAAGCTTAGTATACAGTTGCATAAATCGAATATAATTCTAAAACTGTTCGTTTCACAAAAAATAATTCTTAGAAATTTTTAAATATAAATATAGTTTTAAATACCATGAAATCATTAAATGTTAATGTAAGGAAAATTCAGTAGCGTGCAAATTTACCCCTTTGTACCTCTTAGAAAATTTAAAATGCCATTCATTAAATTTCTTGATTATTTCATTTTATTTCAAATTGTATTTGCAACAGAAAAATTCCTATGAATGTTTCTTGTGAAAAGAGCAGTTTTGCAGTTATTTTCTATTTTTATTTTGTCAGCAGTAGCCACTAATAACAATAACACTAAATTAATACAAAGGACTTTTGGATGCAAAGCTGACAGTTAAGAAATAACTAATTTTACATCCAGGATCGAAATGAAATGAAATAAAAAAATACCCAGGGAACACTCAGAGTTCTTTTACTTCCATTGTTTCCAGTTTCTTGAGCAAGTATCTAAATCTACTCATTGCATTGACATACAATTTTCTCCAACGAATGCAACCTTGTGATTTAATAGAGCGATCAGTTTGTGCAAAGATTTGAGTAAAAAGTAGCAACAGACCTTGTTAGTAGTGACGTCACATGAAGAATTTCCCAATATTTTACTAGATCGATTTTCGACCTTATGTAGGTACTTTGGACATAAGTGCCAAAAAATGTCTTCTTTGTCATGACCATCAATATCGCTATATTATGACAATATTAGAAATATTTAAGAAGTTTCAAACCCCAAGTGACAAACTAGAAGAATTATAGAATTTATATATTTAAATTTATAGAACAATATTGACTTTTATAGTAGTTAATAAATTAAAATTATATCAATGTTACTGAGCAAGCGCATTAAAGATAATTTCATGTAAGCGAAGTAGCCTCCAACAAAATATCATTCAAGAAAAGTTTGGTATTAACGATAATAAACCATTTGAAGAAGAAAACACTCGATAAACACACAGTACAACACCAAGAAAAACAAAATACTTAGTAAAACTAGAAAATGCCAATATTAAACAATAGGAGATGACATATCAATAAGATCTCACCTGCGTATGAGGCAATTCTCCCCGAGAATGCGCATTAGGATTAACATGGCTAATGTTAAATTTTTACTTAATTTAAATTTAGGAATCTATTCTTCTTCTATCTTGTATGTATTTTACCAAACACTTGTTGTTGTTCTTAAATACTTCTAAATCCTTGTAAAAATAAATTAATTTGAAGTTGTTCATTTTTATAGTATCTATGTAAATAGTACACCAGGGTCAGACTCGGTCTATACAATTTATTCCGGGTTGCCTAAATATATGACGTCACACTATAATAATCTTGATTGTGCATTATGTTATCACATTTTTGGCAGTTTTTTTATCAGTACTTACATATTTCCCATTAAAAAAGTTTCTGCAAAATCTTCAATATCCTGTATCTCTGATTCCTTTTAAATATTACAATATGATTCAGTAATTATTATCTACAAACATTTTCTAAATAAATTCATCTTAAGAAACCGGTAGTAGTCATATATAAGGTAAGATAAAATTCGCCGTTATTACAAAGTTATTTATTATAGGATGATATCATTGTACATGTGATATCATCTCAAGGCTATTAGCAAATACAGATTAGTGATAAAAAAAACCTGTGACTCTTCAAATATTTTCATATTTTGAAATTCGCATATGAGTATATCAGATATCCTTTTACAGTTAGATAGTCATAGTAACATAGTAGCTAGCATTTCTTTATAAAAAATTTAGTTCTGCCAATTAATTTAAAACAAACCTAACCGGAAAAAAAATACCTTTTTAACTGATGCTTGGAAAAAAAATATTATTTCATTCAGTGAAATAAATTTTTGTGGTTTTCTACAACTAAACCCTCCAACAAATTAATAAATTTGTGTCCACTCTGTGTCCTTTGATGCAGTCCATTTTTCATTTTTACGTCGCTCAAGAGCCTGCCTATTTTTATACTCGACAAAAATGTATGCGGCATTAGAAAAGGGACTGAGCAAATACAGGACTACTTTAATCTGAAAAAGTGCTTTGGTTTCAAAAGCTCAGATATAGTAAACAAAGGATATCAATCTATTAATAACTGAAAAGCCTTTAACGTGTTTGTGCATACTGTTTTTGTGGTTGGAAACGGTATGCTGGTAGACAATGAACTGGAAATTTCAGTAAGGGCCTGTAAAAATGTTTTGTCGTTATAGTTCGGGTTGAACAAAATTATTGGATTCAGAGTATTGCTTTTACATTTATCCTATCATCATTGTTTTCCGTTGACTATACAACATAAAAAAATCAGACAATACATATTTGAACATACATGGGCATAGTAGTATTTGCAAAGAATTATGATACACGCTAATTAAACATTGCATTATCCTACACTTGGCTCATCCTGTGAAATGTGGTTCTATTAATCATAGTGAAGTTGACACTTCGGCATGCCAAATGCTACGTTAAGTGTAAACAATTATTGTTACACAATAAAGTAAATGGGATCGGTCCGTTTATGTTGATTTTCAAAGTAGTATTTCGCCGGAATGTACACGTAACGATTTAATTTGGTACACGACTTTGTCATCAAGAATTATCCACGAAACCACTCAGACTGAATAATAATTTCAGACTAGTACCTACATTTGCAACAAAATTAAAAACGAAACCCAATAGGAACATTTATACCTTTCTATTTGTGTATTTTATATTTCAGACATACAAGTTTCAGAAAAGGTAGGTATCTACTGTAGTAATACAATATCTACATTACCAGAAAAACTGTGATTGTCACCAGGATGACCTTTATCCACTACCACTACCAATGTCCACTCATCTCTATCAGTACAAGCATTATCATCATCATCATCATCATCATCATCATCATCATCATCATCATCATCAACAACAACAACATCTTCATCATCATCAACAACAACAACATCTTCACCATCGTCATCATTGTCATCATCGTCATTATCGTTTTCATCATTATCGTCGCCATCATTTTCCTTATTGTCATTAATTAATTAATTCATTTATTTATTTAATACTACACCTGCTCAATGGGAAAGACTCGATTAGAGAGCAAAAAAACAGCAAACCTTTCAAATATCGTACAAAAATGAAAAGAAAAACCGGATAAGAATAAAATATAGGCAAAAACACTTAAATAGTGAATAGGTAAAATTACAATTAACGTCAACGCCATGCTTATTGTCATCGTCGTCATCATCGTCATCGTCATCACCATACTCATCATTATCATTATCGTCATCATTGTCACCTTAGTTACCCTCAGCACATAAAATTAATTTCGAGAGGCAATTTAATTATTTTCAAATTCACCAAAGACTATGTTTTTATTCTATTTGTCTAGATCAATTATTGAAGGTATGCTTATTGGACAAATATTAGAATATAGGTATATCAAGATAGATTAAATGTGGCGTCTTTCGTAATTGCTATTTTCCGTAACTTATTTAATCATCATAATTTCATTGAGGTTGGGTCATTTAAGTAAGTAATTTACCCCAACATCAATTAACATACACAGTCATGGAACTATGGATATTCCATTGAAGTTATCTATTAGTCGATTTACTGCCTATGCAATAACGCTTCGGTAATAGTGCACATTTCCGCGGAAGCTCTCTAATTACTAATAATTGCTTGGATCTTGTTATTATGCCAAAGCGGTACGTTGGTGCTTCAAGAAGATTATTATTTGGAACAAAAATTCTACTGCTATTAAAGTTATTGTAAGCGCAGCATCAAACATTCCTAATACCTCTTAAATCAATTGAATAACAAAATGAGTACATCATGCAGCTCTAGTTGAAAAGGTATGTTCTTGAAAACTAGAAAACAGTCTTGTATAAAGAGAGATAGGTTCATCGCATTTGGGATAGGTACCTAAGTAGGTAAAAACATACTATAATGGCAATTATATTTTAATATGTTTTAATATGAAAAATGTTGTTGCAGAGATTTGTTTTTAAGAAAAACTTAGTACTTGGAAAATGCAAAGGATTATAGAGTTTACAAACTCGGAACGGTTTTTTTTAATGGTAATTAGAGTACATTAATAATAATCCTTTTCAATAAGCAAAACTGTAGAAACTTTAAAAGGGTGCTTAAAATTATTAATCAGTTAAATGTTTAAAACTTATTAAGAACCTCTGGAATTATTTCCTACTTACATACTACATAAAAAGTGTTGAATAATCCGTAATCCGTTTTTATACTAAAGAGAAAAATTGCTAATTTAATTTAAGATTATCATCTCTACTTTACTCTCTACTATTAGTACTATTACATGTAATTATTATGTAAAATTATTAGTGGACAAATGTATAAGTGAAACTGTTTATTTTATTGCATTGTTACTTTTAACAGTACGTGTGTAAGTGTGAATAAACACTCATATTACTCAACACTACAATAATAATGAGTAAATGGACATATGGGTAATCCACGGTAACGTTAATGAATACTCTGAGTTAACTAAACATCTTTACGTATGGAGATTTCCAAATAGACATTCACCAATATTTGCAAACAGGGGAAGAGGTATCAACAGTCTCTAAAAAGTTTCCATGGTATCAATGCCGATCAGTAGGTATTAAAAATAATGTTTTTGCCAATAAAATTTTCGTATCTCGATTTATTTACTTTGGAACTTTGTATAACACCCTATATATACTTTACTGTTATTCGCTTATTTATTCCGAATTGGTAAGTTTGGCTCATTTTTGTTAAAATCTTTGTCAGACTTCAGAAAAGACAAATGTAGACACAATCAAGCACATATGAGAAGCAATCCAACAACTGGTTTATAGTAGATTTAATTAATTGATTTGTTACTAAGACTGGCGTTTTACAAATAAGAAATCGCACTTTTAGTTAGATAATGATAGAATAATTTGATCCATCCAGAAAGTAACGAAGCGTAACGCTAATATAGAATAACTTCTTTTAATTTTTCGCATTGAAAGATCACGAAGAACATGTAAACATCAGAAAATGCACCTTTTCTGTTTTGTCCAGCAAATTTGTAAATATACTCAATAATTGAGATTATGCATGCGTTAATAATTTCCTAAAAACATTCTGCTGGATATGATTATGTTTATACTACCATACGCAACTTTCTCTATGCAAAATTCAGAAAACGTAAGATATACTCATACATATGAGGCTTTTTTCCTTATTTTGAATGTATTGTCGGTAGTCTTAAACCCAAAAGATAATTTAATACAACTGGTACAGTCTAACTTGCTTAGATTTTCTAAAATGCACAAAAACTTTCGTATATAAACGCCCTCTTTAAAAAGGAATCTAATCAGTTTCGACATTTTCAATAATCTTAGTAATCAGAGAAAACAAATCTAGGACATTGCTGGGAATATACAGACGTAAAATACTAATGTTCTCAATGTTTTTAATTTAAATTTAGTTGCTACACAATGACAATATAAGTATACCATTAAAGATAACTTGGATAAAAAAATTTGCAATTTTTAACGAACTAACACTCCGACCAGCATTAAAATATTTAGTAAACTGCCGCTCAATAAAATCTACTGTCTTTAATTTTACCGTTTTTATATTTACCTATAGCCGCTAGGGAACATTACACAGGTCAACAAGGGTCAAGAAGCAGACACACTAATGTGCATTCCCGAAGGATTTTGGTGCGCTGAATCCGAATCTGACCGCAGAATTGCTCTATCACGTCAGGTTTTTGAGATATCCTAACCTAAAAGTGATTGCAGTTCAGAAACTTCATACTCAAAAACCTTCAATACATACGAACTCAAACTCACAAACTCCAAATCCACAAACGCACAAATCCCAAATCCACAATCCCTAAACCCACAAACCCCAATCCCACAAAAGCCGAACCTACAAACTCCAAGCTTACAAACCCCAAGCCCACCAACTCCAAACCCACAAACCGTATGGGTATGAAGTTTCTGAATTGCAATCGACTGCGATCTCTCAAAGAAAAAAAAGATATTTGAGCAAACTCAACGGCATTCGAAGGAGGGAGCCTTGTACTTTTAGATTCAATGTATCAGTTTTTTGAAAAAGAATAGATGGCATTACTACATAACCTCAAATATGACGAAAAACAGTGTCTTTGTTACTTTTAGGTTAAATCCTGACGTGATAGAGCAATTCTGCTGCCAAATTCGGATTCAGCGCACCTAAATCCTTCGGAAATATATATTCAAGTGTCTGCTTCCAAAAAAAAAGTTAAATTTTGTTGGTCTGTGATTATTAAAAAAAAGTTCTCGTCTCAGAGTCACATTTTTCATAATTCGCTAAAGTTTACCAAATCAAGCTCCAACCCCGTTGTATATGAAAAATAATTTTGTTAACCATGTTCCTCTTTATTCCGAAATTCGTAAGCCTTGTGGCTGACGCATTAATTATAGAACGATAAATAGATTTCACCGTAAGCTGAATATATTAGAAGCTGGGCCAAAGGACAAAACGATATGGGATCCCATGTCCCTGAATACATGTAATTAATAAACAGACGTCTGCCTCTAAGATTTCGATATCTGAGCGTCCCGTCGATGCGTATTGTGCAGCCGTAACACAGAAAGGGGATGAATATTAAGTCCTTGTCTTACAGGGTTTAAACCCCATTTATTGTTGGTTAGTTAAATATTAATTATGAGGGATAATAGTGTACCACGACCTCTCCCGCATATTTCTTTTGCTTTGAGGCGGTTCATTCTTTTATTTATTCTGATATAGAGAATATTTTAAAGTAATGACATTTAAAAGTGCAACATAAATAATTCAAAAGAAAGTTAAAAATTGATAAATATTGTTTGAATGAAATATTAATTAGCTGCACTTGTTAAATAGAGTTTTTTAGTCCTTAATAAAAGTTGCTCATTTTAGTCACCCTCTTCAAGAAATGCACTTATTTCAGAAACACCCTGTATTCAAAGGAAAGTATAATAGATATTTTGTGGGATACCTATTTCTCGAAAATATACAAAAAATGTAATTTAGATGTCACAACCTCGATTTCTGATAAAAGTTGATAAGCGAAAACCGGATTCCGATATCTTTATTCGTTTAAGAAATACAAGGTGTTTTTCAATTTTGGTTGTTTGCTGTATACATTTTGTATCTATATCTTTATTAAATATTATTATTTGATCAGTTTAAATATTACTATTTGATCAGTTTTTCAGTTTTAATGTTACAAAATCTTTACCTTGTTTAACGTTTTAAAAAAATAATCACTATCAGGATAAAATTGAGGTGTTTCCGCAGTGCTACTTGGAATGTAACACGACACTCCTCTCGAACCCTTTCTAAACACTCCCAGGCACTATCCTTAAAGCGAAAGGGGTGGCCGAGATGCTTGGTTAAACATTACTTCAGTTTATGACCCTAGACAATTACATTTTCGGACAGTCATCAACCACGGCTCGATGTCAAAGTGTTTTTTTACTTTACTGAAGAGGCAGGGTTAAATTCAATTTTCACTAGGGACTAGACATACAAAATTATTTAAACTCGCTCAAGTCAAATTTTAGTAGACGAGTTTTAGATTACTAATTTACAAACATAAAGCCATATTTCCTTTGTTTTCTTTGAGATTAAAAAAATCTCATAATGTAACAAACAAATATTTTTTTTGACCATCTCATTTGAAGGTAAAATTTTATTGTACTCATCCAAGGAAAAGAAATTGCATTTCTTCTGCTTATGCAAGTGGAAAATACTATACTTATAAAGTGATATCAAAGGATTTAAAGAGAAATTTACTATTCTAATATGCAATTTATACATAATTTTTTAAAGTACCTAGGTCCTTGAAATCTTTATATTTATTCAACTACACAATTTTTCAAAGTTGCTTAAAAAAGTGTCACTTATGTAGGGTGGTCTGTAGTTTTATGTTGCAAAGCATACTCCGGTAATAAACAGAGAAAACGATGAAAATTTTTTTATAAAAATGTTGGTCAATTGTTACTATGGTCCAGCAATTATTTTAAATAAGAATTTGAAACTTGTAGGTGCAGTTCAAGTCGAATCTGGATATAGTTTAGTGATATTAAAGAAAAAAATCAAGTAATCAAGAGTAGTAAATATGAAAGCGACGGTGTATTTTTTTAATAAAAATATTAAAAATCGAAGGTTTTGTTAATTATTTAATTTTATTCACATCTACACATAACTTCTTAAAAGTTATTGCAGCAAGCTCTTCAACTATTCAATAGTATTCAATGACAAATTGTTTCAAATAAATAGCAGGTATGTTATTTTTATAACTTAGGCTCTAAACTGAAATTAAAACATACTTCCCTCAGCTGACCCAAACAAAAATTGCATATTGACTAAATCATCAATTGTCGAATTATTTATATTTTTAGCTTAAATTTATATCAGAAAGTATCAAAATAGCTTACCATCACTTATTTGTAACAATTTGTCATCCAATATTTAAAATATATTTTTATGTATTAATGCCTTGTTTTTAATGCAGAGATATAAAAAATTGCAATTGTCTCAAAGTTTGTACCTTATAAAGAAAAGAGGTTTTATATGTAGATAAAAGACATATTTCGAAAAATCGCACGAGGTCATTCAAGAAATGTTAATTTATAACTACTGTAATTATTTTATTTTTTCGATAATTATGTCCCAGTTCAATTTTCGCTACATCTGCAACACTTCAGTTATTACTTCAAATCGCAACAGAAAAATTAATAATAAATTCAAATTTTATTTTAGAATTTTGCAGGGTCGAATGACCAAAATTTGATGTACAAAATGTTCATAATTCTATATTTCTTTCCGTGGTATGTTTTGCGACAGAATTACAAATGCCCTGTATACAGAGTGTTTCAGAAAGACCTCCCGACTTATTTTCTTCACCGTAATATTGTAAGAGTTCAATTAAAAGCATTTTTTCTCGAAAACCGTCCACATTAGGAAGTTCTAAGAAGAGTACATTATTTTTAGAAAATAAAATTGTACATTAGAAATTGGAGCCCGAATGGTAAAAAACCTAACCTAAAAAAAATTAGAACTTAAAATGTAATAGGATTGTAGCGTAACTAGCGCCCTCTATGAAATATCCAAAAAATAATTAGACCAGCATATTTGGCGTCCTTAAAAACTTCGGAATTCGAAAAAATTCTATTTAAAAAATTTTATTTTGTCACTCTGTATCTCGAAAATAAGACACATGTAGTTCATAAGACAAAAAATTCTTATTTTTTGTCGTACTATCACCCCCTGAATTTACGGGAGGTCTTTCTTAAACACCCTGAATATTATGTTAAAACAATAGCTTTAAAAATCTAAAATCTAACATTTTAGGCAGTCAAATTAATATTGAACGTTAAATTTAATTAAACTTTGTCATGTAAACATATAAACAGACTAACTTAAAATGTTTGTAAAGGTAAAAAAGTTTTATGCAACACAACAGCAAAATATCTTATTCTGGTTTTGCCTTAGCAGACTTTTCCGACAAATTAAAATTTTGTTACATCATCGTACAAATTACCCATTAATTTCAATTCAAACTTTATTTTTCCAAATATCGCCATGATATTTTTATATTTTTTTATTTTCCGGACAAATAACAGCAAAATCAACTCGCATGCAACCTTTATTTTCATTCAATTTAATTTTTATGTGACAGTTGGAATTATTGGCCAGCAATAAACGATGAGGTTTTTAAATACTATAAAATTTATAACTGCATAAAAATTAAACCATTATTGCAACTGAAATAAAACTGCATAACTACCTATAAACTATAATATTTTATATTTTTGACTTACCTGAATTCAATCTTTGTACGGTCTTCCTACATTTCCACAGCAATAAATTTCCAAAAAGTTATCTGCAATAAGAAAAAATAGAATTAACAAAATAAATAGTCTTGATATTTAAGTTTTAAATTAATTTCATCTGAAATTTGTTTCAGTTTTTTAATAAAAATAATAAAGAAACTGACATGGTAGCCGAAGTACTTGTTTAATATACCTAATAGTGAAATTAGATTTCTTAATTTTTATCCACGAACAGTTAAAAAAGTCTGTTAGATGCTGTTTTAAGATACTTTTTGAAAATATTATATTTATAAAGAATTGTTACCATATATGGATAATTAAAAATAGACCTTCATCCATAGATCTTCTGTGACCTAAGAACTATACGCATTACTCAGCATAATATATTTTTTAAACATACAACCAACATGACAACATAAGGTTTAGTTACAGAGGATTACAACTTTTTAATTGTCCAATACAGGTATTTCTTTTTTTAGTCTTATTTCACTTGGTTTCAAAATTTTAGGACGAAAATGTATGGCCTGAAATTAAATTATGTGAGGAAGCGATTTTTGCTGTCAGTATTAAAGTATCTCTAATACAGGTAATATGTAAGGAGCGGTAATTAACTTTTGTTTTTATTATGGGCGCCATATTGAATATTTACCTCATTAGAAGAAAAGGGAAATTCTCTTTATAACGATGTATAATTTATGGGGTTTTCATAAATAAATAACCAAGATATTGAATATATTTATAATTTTAATAAAAAAGTTGAATTTTTTCTATAAATTAATATAATATTTCTTATTTTTAATGCTTTTTAACACAACAACCTGGCACCACTGCCATTAGTGAGTAGATTTTATTTGATATTATTCTAATGCTTTTGCTCTTAAGCTCTGAACCTTTTAAGGATTGTCCTGCAAAGAAATATTGCTCACATTGCTTCTCTTATGTAATTTATTGAAAACAATATGTCCTCGAATTTTGTTGACATTATGATCACATCACAGTCATAAACTTCTATGTCGAAACAAAATTCTCTAAAATTATATTTGCTAAACATTTATACATAAAACCTTATAGTCCAGTTGGTAGAGGTTCGGCCTGTGTCAAACCTTGATAACCCGGAAATAACTACACAGGTCTACTTTAAATGATGAGTACAAAAACAGGCTAATTTGCTGACAAAGTATTTTATCAGGAAAAAAGTTATTAACAAATTAATCGTGAAAATTTGTTTTAGTAGTTTTCTTTAAATAACTCAGCGGGATGACTGTACGAAAAAATGCTTAGGACATGATTTTGTTCTTAATCAAAATAGCTACAAAGTGGCGGTGGTCCGATTACGAAATTTGCAATAAGTTTTCGAAAGTTTTATCACTTTTTGTTTATAATTGACATTTTTACAGCAACTTAAAAAAATTGACGTTTTATACCGTTTTTTCAATCCCGCGGCTTTGTTATTGCAAATTTCATAATCGGACCATCGCCATTTTGTAACTATTTTTTTTACGAACAAAATCATGTCCTAAGCATTTTTTCGTACAGTCATCCCGCTGAGTTATTTAAAGAAAGCTACTAAAAAAAAAATTTTTACGATTAAATTGTTAATAACATTTTTCCTGATAAAATACTTTGTCAGCAAATTAGCCTGTTATTGTACGCATCATTTAAAGTATTCCTGTGTAGTTATTTCCGAGTTATCAAGAAAATGTCACCAACAGTAACTTTTCGGCCTCTGTCGACTGGACAAGTGTTCTTGTATGTCTTTTGTAATTAATAAATAACCAATGCGTGAATTCAGACACATCTATTCTTTAGGAATAGTGGAAATATAACAAACTAAGGATAAAACGCAAAAGAATCAGAACTTTCCAATAAAAAGCATCGTGTAATTTGATAATGAAGTAATCCAGAGCCCTCGAAATATGAAAATCGCCTACGTTCGAAACTCTGCCCCTCTTCCACGTGAATTTACGCGTCCCCGGTGTAAAGCGTTGGAGGGAAATCCGCATTGTACACACGTTTTATTTAATCTCAAAAATCGAGTTTCAAACACGCAATTAGATATCTGAAAATCGGGAAATCGCTGGGACGTGATTTAGACGCGTCTATCGGAGTAAAACATTCATGGGGGCTGAGCAGTCGAACGTTGCAGGCTCTGTTTCGGGAAGATTAGATTTAGTGACGTCTGCTTGATACATCGTCAGAAAGGCTAAGATGGAGATGCGGCGTGTTGGTTTCGGTTCCCGTTACATTCCAGCACCCCAACTCCATCAGCGGTCTTTAGTTCAGACCATCAGGATCGAAATTTGCCTTCGTTACATGAGAATAGCTTTTTATAGACATATAGTGAACGTCTTTGTTTAACAACACATGTTATTAACATTTGGTACTTCCAAATGGCTATCAAATTTTAGATTCTAAGGATCTTCTAAAAAAACTTGACAATATTCATAACTGACAACTTCAATTACCTAACAATATATTTCATGTAAATATGCACGTAAAACGTCAATTGTTATAATAATATTGTGATCAACTTATTCGATGTGTCGTGCTGTGACATGACAACATGCCACATGCTAGTGAGTTTGAACTTAAGACACATTTGCGTGTTAAACTGGTTATGTTGTTTTATAATTTATTAAAAATAGCTGTTATTTTAAATAGGAACATACATATTAAATCCATGTGTCGATAGAAGCTCAAAACACGTTTAAACACAATATATGTAGAACAGCACAATCACGTTCTACCTATTCACATGGAAACAATACTTAACAGAAAATATGATCTTCATACAGTATTCGTATATATGCTGATTTATCAGATGATTTTAGTACTGTATGAATCCATTCTAAAGAACAATGGCGGATAATATTTTTTATTCTTCATCCAACAAGCCAATATCAAAGTGAAAATTCTTCACTTTTTTAATGATATTACTGAATTGCGACTTGGCAAGAGCTACAATGGACAGTTTCATATACAAGTTGTATCTAAACATTACAAAAATGTAGTCATTGATCATCTTGCAGTGTCTTGTGTTTTACCACCTCTTAGTAATGTATTCTGTAAGCTTTACTAAAGGTTATTCAAATTTTATTGTGGATATTGGTAGTTCGTTTCAATGTAATATAATTATATTTTATAAATCATTCTATAAATCAAAAAAATATTAGAAGATAATTTAATAATAATTTAAAGTTATGGCGAAGGCGCCCGTTTTAAAACGACGATAATATTTAACAAAATCTCAACGTACGTTTTTTAATGAAAGATGATGACGAAAATAAATAACTTTTAAAAAGTAAATAGAGTAGAAAAACATAAAAGTTAAATACATTAAACAATAAAATTAATTAAATAATTATGTTAAATATGGAATTGGTGTTTCCAGATGTCCTTCATTAACTTTTGTGTACTAATCCTGATTTTAAAAATATTTAAAATAACATATTTGTTATGACCACCTTACAAAGATAATATTAGTTAGTAAATTTCCATTCAAATTTTACTCAAACAAATTATAGTGGATTGATCAAAACTTTGCAATCTCTCTAGTTAATTACTGAAAGATACTTTAGACACAACAGTGGGCAGGTACAGGTTATTTTTAGGAAGAAATTACCTTCTTATTAGTCTCTCATCGATGTTTTACTAGATTTCAAAATATTTCACAATTATATATAAACCAATGAATATATAAAAAGTAATGGATACAAAATATGGTAGTATTCTATTACAAATTCAATAATTGAGCAAGCTTTATATAGATGTAAAGTATAGAGGGTGTCCACACTTATCGGCGCACTATTGCTAACTCCGTTATCATTGGAGATACAAATTCGATTATGTTAGCAAACTAGTAGCATTTTTTCTATCGATTCTAATGATGCACTCGAAAAAACAGTTAATTGAGCGTCGCGTTTTCATATTTTAAAAAAAACCTTTTTTTTTTTTCATGAAACACCCTGTATATATTTACATATTTTAAAAGAAAAAAGTATTGTGAACAAAAAGGTATTAGTACATAACTCTTTTCAATTTAAAAAATAAATTCGAAATAGGCGTCTGAAGTTTTTCACACTTATTTCAATGAAATTCATGTCAGTAACGTCAAAAATGTAAACAGTAAAAAAAAATAAAATCAAATTGTAACAACAACTATCAGTGACAACAACTGTCAAGTTAATAATTTGTTGGATACTTGTTGAATCCACTAGTCTGTGGATTCTATTTCTGTTTCATTAGTAATATTTCGGTATTATTAGCTTTATAGCTTGCTGTTTAGTCATTTAGAAAAATGTGAAATGCTGGAGGCATACCTTATTTGCAGAAAAAATTCTGGACGATCACTACAATATTACCGACATGCATTTTGTCAGGCTGATATTTTAAAAATAATGAAGCTACATTTAAGAAAATAAGGAAAACAAGGTTCCGTAATAGACGAAGAAACAGAAATGAATATGTTAGCTTATTATGAAACGTTTCCAGATAAATACATCAGAGATGTTACCAAAGATGTCAACCGAAGCACAGTTCACAAGATTTTAAGGAAGCACAAATATCATCCTTTTAAAAAGATTAGGGTACATACCCTTTTGAAATTGGTTATCAATTTTTTTTTAATCAGCGTCGAAATAATTACAAGTTCATTTTATGGTCCGAAGAATCTAATTTTTCAAATTCTGGAATGTGCAACAAATACAATCAACATTATTGGAGTCAAGAAAATCCTATAACAGGGGATCCACGTAATCCACAGAACCATTTTAGTTTAAATGTTTGGTGCAGTTTAATTGGTTCGCAATTTGTCGGACCTAAGTATTATCTGTCGTGAAACATTAACACGAGAAAGATATAATGAATTATTATTAGAACTAGTTCTTGATGATTTCTTGGACAACATGCCACTAATTGATCGTCCGTATGCCTATTTTCAGCAGGATGGAGCACCCGCCCATAATTATTTCAGAACTACTAACTTATTAAATACAATATTTGGGCAACAATGGATGGGGACAGTGGCACCAATCCGTTGGCCAGCACGGTTAGCTGATTTAACGCCACTGGACTTCTATTTATGGGTTATTTAAAGGATAAAGTGTATAGACAGCAATACAATAATGTGTTAGAATTAGAAAATATTATTAGAACTATTCGCAAGGGCTCAGAAAAATACTGAACAAGAAGGCAACGTTTTTGAACATTTAACCTGACATTAACCTAATTAGTTGTAGTTTTTTTTACTGTTTACGTTTTTGACGTTAGTGACATGCATTTCATTGAAATAAATGTATAAAGCTTCAGATGCCTATTTTTAATTTATTTTTCATTGAAGAGAATTATGTATTAATACTTTTTTGTCCACAATAATTTTTTCTTTTAAAATATGTAAATATATACAGGATGTTTCATTAAAAAAGAACATGTTTTTTAAAAAATTACTAAAACGCGATGCTAACTCGTTTTTCGATTGCACCATCAGAACCAATAGGAAAAATGCTACCAGTTTGCTAATTTATCGATTTCGCATCCCTAATAATAACGGAGTTAGCAATAGTGAGCCGATAAGTGTTGACATTCTGTATATTACGAATTACTTAAACTAAATATTTTTTATTTCAGTGAAAGTTGAATTACATTAACTGTCGTTGATTGATGAAGTGAAAAATCTGGTCAACTACACAGTAAAAAATAACAGTGTAAATTCAAGGTTATTTAGAAATGAAATTATGTTGGTATTGATTCGAAGTGAATTTAATATTTGTACAGAGAAATAAGACGATCAATAAAATTTTTAATTAAAAGAACTAAAGTATGTGAGATTGAGAACAAATTGAGTAAAAATCACTTCATTCGTTGTTAATATTATGTATTTATGAGTAGAGGACTCACAAAGTTGGATACTAGATGTGGTTATACCCATATAACACACATAGTTTAGCAAGCTGACTCAAAATTTATTCAATATTATTATCAATATAAGATTTATTTAATGAACCAGAAGTCGAGTCAACAAATTATGTTATTATTTTAACACATTTGAGTTGATTTTGAGTGAAAATTTACTCGATTGTTTTTACATATAAGTAACCTCTATTTCATATATGTATAACGAGTATTAAAAATATATTTGTTACAAAAGTTTTAAAATGCGTTTTATACCTACATCATTCTGTATGATAATATTACACTGTAAAAAATCGGTGTAAGTGAAAGCAATAAAGGCACGGAGTAAATTCATTGCGTGCAATTATTCAGTATTCACAGTACAGAATTACTCAATAATAATTAAATTTAAACCATATTAAAGAAAAAGTTAACTCTCAATTGGTTTTACATATTAGGGTATCTGATTTCTTGGCCTACTTTTTTTCTCGGGACTCGAGAATTCTCGACTAGGAATTCCCGGGAATTCTCGAATTCTCGAGAAATTTCTAAAACTTAAAAAGGTCATAATTTTTATTTATTCAGTATTTTTATTAATTACTTATATGTTTCTACTTCTACTAACAAAATTAAATTAAACTTTGAGTATCTTCTTTTTAAAAACTTTTAACTTGTTTTTTTATTAAACACTTTCATTATACTTATGTTTATTTCAATGTTTTTGAATCGTAGCTTTCTGCCAATAATTATTAATAATCATTAATCATGCAGTCTTTTAATTAAACAAATAGTAAATAAGGAATTTAACCGAAGAAATCTTAAAAAAACAAGCTTTAATTTAAATATACAGAAGCGNTGCGTTTTAGGGCACATGTTAATAGGAACTTTTTGGATTATTTTAATGAGTTATAAACGTAGCAGAAGTTTGGAACCCTATTTTAGAAACACCCTGTATTTTCAGTAGTTTTGCGTAACTGACCATAGGCTGCACAACCAATCCAAGTTCCCGGCCTAAGGGCCATCCCATAACTCCCGACATTTTCCTAAGTCCACACTCGATAGCTGCAGAGCCTGATGAATGTTGCGGTCAAGGCGTACGTCTGTTCTGATGTGGCGATAGCGCGCCTCATTTACCCCCGATGACCACACTTTATTACTGCCCGTACAGTAATTACTGCAGTAATCGGCTCACTCAGACTACAATGGTTTCATTGGCCTCCCGAATAAGTTTTATCTTAGATCGGCCGATACGTGTTGATTAGTTTCCGCAAACTTGCTTAATTCCGCCGATTTAATTCCCGCTAAATGTTTACTTTAATCCACTGTTCGGCAAAAAGTGGAGCCGATAATTGCCCGGATCATTTTATGGGACGATTAAGGCGTCCATTTTCTCCGGGTCGGAGTTGCCGCGATACATTCTCGAATATCGGGTTGTTTATTTGGGAGGGGCTCGCGTGAAATCGCTTTTATTTAAATATTTGGAGATAATGGGAATAATTTATCTCTGTTCTAAATAACGCCCTTACCTTGTTTATGGATATCAAAGGGTTTCTCTAGATTCAAATCTACTCCAATCTGCAAAAATAGTGTTTTTAATCAAGTCGAATTAGATGAAAACAAGAAAAAATTATTAGTAGACATTCTATTGCACTTTTTGACGGGGAGAATGATAATATTAAAAAAGTTACTCGTAAGTTGGCAAATTGCAAATAAGTTGCAAATTTACGTGTTTTTTTTTTACTTTTTACTGCCTACAAAAACCTAGTCGCCCTATCGGAATATTAGTTATTTTATGTTGTAGACAATTAACTTACGTATAATATAAGGTACATCGAGTCATTTTTCACTAATTTGTTAACTGTAAAATAAAGGTCTAAAGAGGAAATATCAGTTTTCGAAAATTTCGTATTATTATTGCAAGAATGGATGTTGATGAAATTTATGAAAAGACGGTCAATCCAATTACCAACATGTGTGCCAAACACCGATTCAATTGACCGTGAAGTTGTTGCTCCAGTCATTTGTTAGTTTCGTTTGTTTCTTGGCAACTAATTGTTTAATTACCAAGTTAATTNATTAAAAAAATAAGAATCGTCAAAGTAAACTAAAGCCTTAAAAACTAAAATAAATAAATCATGAGCTAGTCGAGAAACCACTTTAACCGCTCAGTTATTTGTCGAGAAACGAATTGAACGCATGAACGAAACGAACTCTAAGAACTTAAGACGCGCGTGAATTTTAAATTTCTCGATTTCTCGACTCTTTTTTCGCGTCTCGAGTAAGGCCAGACTTCCCAGGAATTCTCGCTTCGAGAAGTCTCGACCAGAAACCCTATTACATATTCAGAATAGAGTCAAAAGTCACTCACTTGATAATTAGCAGAAACTCGAAATTGAGTAAAATTCACTCACTTCTGTTGCAATAGTACTCATAAAATTTTAGTTGTACTCATACTGAAAGAGAAAATGGTTCGTTCCAACCAAAAGTAAATGATCGTGGCAGAAACAGATTTGTAAGAACACCGGTGATGGAACCCAGGACTATTTTTTGAGGGGTCAACTTAAGGCAAAGGTTTATAAAATTCCAATTGAAACCATTCAGCAACTACGAGAGGAAATTGAAACCGCGTGTATGGAAATAAGGCAAACACCTAGAATTTTCCAAACAGTTCGCAAATCATTGAAGCGTCGAGCTACATTATTAATTTAACTTATTATTACTAATTTTAATCCCATTATTTTCTATTTCGCATTTACCTATTGTCTGCAGTAGTAATTAGTTCTCTTAAACGTTGATCTGAAATACCTGTCGAGAAGGAAGTCTTCTATTCGGGTATGCTACCGCATACAGACGCCTCGCTTCTGATGCATTTCCAGCCGTACATAAAGTGCATATCTGCCATTTCCGTGCTTGAATATGACGCCATTTTATGAGTGGCAATAATGTTGTATACGAAAATTTTCCACTCACCACTTGTACTAATTAAACACTGCAAAGCTCAATTGACAGTTTATCAATAACTTAAATTGTTAAGCGTTGTGGCAACGTCAGTCTTTTATTGTTGTCTTTGTTTACATGGTAAACAGATTTTTGTAATTTTTGGCCTAATAACTTAAAGAGCAGAGTAATTTTCAAATTCAATTTACTCGAAAACCATTGGAAATATCGATTTGGGCAAAGTTTATATTTTTTACGTAAAATTGTTAGGATTTTATAAATCTGTAGAGAAAATTGTAAAAAAATTGAAATAAAAAAAATTACGGGCCGAAAACCCCCCTCACCAACCTAAATGGGGCGCATATGATTTGCATGTCGAAAAACGGAGTAGCCCATGTTATTTAACGTAAAAAGTTATGTAAGACCCATAAATTTTTTTCTATTTATTTGCGACCGTTTTGTCAATAACAGAAAAAAAACAGTTTTGTTTGAGCCCTTTTAAGGGCATATAACTTCCTAAGGGTGCGTTTTAGGGCACATGTTAATAGGAACTTTTTGGATTATTTTAATGAGTTATAAACGTAGCAGAAGTTTGGAACCCTATTTTAGAAACACCCTGTATTTTCAGTAGTTTTGCGTAACTGACCATAGGCTGCACAACCAATCCAAGTTCCCGGCCTAAGGGCCATCCCATAACTCCCGACATTTTCCTAAGTCCACACTCGATAGCTGCAGAGCCTGATGAATGTTGCGGTCAAGGCGTACGTCTGTTCTGATGTGGCGATAGCGCGCCTCATTTACCCCCGATGACCACACTTTATTACTGCCCGTACAGTAATTACTGCAGTAATCGGCTCACTCAGACTACAATGGTTTCATTGGCCTCCCGAATAAGTTTTATCTTAGATCGGCCGATACGTGTTGATTAGTTTCCGCAAACTTGCTTAATTCCGCCGATTTAATTCCCGCTAAATGTTTACTTTAATCCACTGTTCGGCAAAAAGTGGAGCCGATAATTGCCCGGATCATTTTATGGGACGATTAAGGCGTCCATTTTCTCCGGGTCGGAGTTGCCGCGATACATTCTCGAATATCGGGTTGTTTATTTGGGAGGGGCTCGCGTGAAATCGCTTTTATTTAAATATTTGGAGATAATGGGAATCATTTATCTCTGTTCTAAATAACGCCCTTACCTTGTTTATGGATATCAAAGGGTTTCTCTAGATTCAAATCTACTCCAATCTGCAAAAATAGTGTTTTTAATCAAGTCGAATTAGATGAAAACAAGAAAAAATTATTAGTAGACATTCTATTGCACTTTTTGACGGGGAGAATGATAATATTAAAAAAGTTACTCGTAAGTTGGCAAATTGCAAATAAGTTGCAAATTTACGTGTTTTTTTTTTACTTTTTACTGCCTACAAAAACCTAGTCGCCCTATCGGAATATTAGTTATTTTATGTTGTAGACAATTAACTTACGTATAATATAAGGTACATCGAGTCATTTTTCACTAATTTGTTAACTGTAAAATAAAGGTCTAAAGAGGAAATATCAGTTTTCGAAAATTTCGTATTATTATTGCAAGAATGGATGTTGATGAAATTTATGAAAAGACGGTCAATCCAATTACCAACATGTGTGCCAAACACCGATTCAATTGACCGTGAAGTTGTTGCTCCAGTCATTTGTTAGTTTCGTTTGTTTCTTGGCAACTAATTGTTTAATTACCAAGTTAATTATATATTTTAATATGGTAGATCCAAGAAAACATATCGAAAAGAAAACTTTAAAAAAGTTTGTATTAAATTTCCCTTTACAACTAACAAAGTAAGACGTGGAAAACAACGTTATAAACGAATTGTCCCAAGGTCAGAGAAAAACTGCTCGCAAATTCGCTCTTTTTGCAAATGTAGTTTATTTTTACGGTCATTTAAAAAAAAAACAGAAATGGCACCTTTGTTCCGATGATAGCTTTTTTATATACACAGGCTGTCTCCTAAAAAACGCCACAAGCCATAACTTCGTTATTTATAGTCTGATTTTAAAAAATAAAAAAATTTGGTCAAGTTTTTTTTTCAAATGGCAATATAGGTTTTTTGTTATTTATTATTGTGCAGATTTATTTTCTGAATCCAACGATGTATATGAACTTGACTTCAGTAAAGCAATTATTACAGAAAAGACGACAAAGTATTAGTCGATACCGCATTCGGCGCCCGGCATCTAATACATGACAAATATATTCTAACTAATCATCTGCGCCATGGAAAACAAAAAATAATACAGCAAAGCAAATAAAACTCAAAAGAGAATTTTGTAGTTAACAAAAAAGAAACAATACAATCAATTAAAAGAAAAACAATTTAATTAAACACCTACATTAACCATTGTACAAAGTTCAACACCAAATAACATTAATTAAACACAAAACATATTAAACGAAGAAAACAAACACAAAACAACTAAAGAAACAAACTGTAGCCGTCCTCTATTGCCTGTATATTTTGAGGAATGTATGGCTTGAATTTGTGCTTTTCCAATACTGCATGTACAGTTCTTTTTGATGCTCTATTATTATTAGACATTTCCCGAATGGAAGTTCTTGGGTTTTCTTCAACGTTAAGAAGAACCTTGAACTTGTTTTCATTAAATTGGCGTTATTCTCGCTTTGGTTTCTTAAAAGCACCATAGTTTCTCAAATTTTCCTCAAATCTTACCCTCGCGAAGTTTGAACTCTGCGCTATCAGATAATAAATACCTTAACTTAGTTGTGCTGGTAATATATAGTTTAGAAAGCTTACTCAAAAATTACTCAAGATTATCCATATAATATTTATTCAGTCAACATTACGCAACGAATAGTGTCATTATATCAACTTCACTTCACTTTCATCTTCAATATTATTTCTTTTTTGGGAACAGCAGATATTTTTTAAGCAAATGATTTCATTTAGAACTGATTATATGTTAGAGTGACTTTTTAACAAGGAAAACTATTGTAGTTCTCTAATAAATTCGTTGAACCCTGTGGAAGGGTTGGTGTCGTAACTACCTTTTGTTTCTCTTTACCACTCGCTACTATCTTAATCTATAAATCTGAAGCTATTATGACTAAAAAAATCGCATCTATCTGAAGGATATAGACGATGCTGATACAATTATCAAGTATTTTTAGGTTTATTAAATTCATACAATTTTCTAGAATTCTTTGATAACACAGCTTATGGGTTAACATTTGGAATACTTAGGAGAAATAAATTTTAATTAATTAATCATTAATTCCTTGTCCAAGGCAATTTTTTTTCGGAATCAGGACTTCAGTGACTGCCATAAAATTAATTAACATTTATATCCCTTAATAAAACCAAACCCCAGAAAATGCGACGTACTCAAGTATAAAAAGTATTACAATTTCATCAAATGATTGCTCCCATGTTTTAAAACATAGTTTAAAGAAATTGTGTTAAAATTTCTGAATGACCTACTCTCTTCTGAATGAGCATAACCTAAAGTTAGCATTATTCCATACCTATTCAAAAATTTAATCTGAATCTGTTTGTATCTAAACTCTCTTTTTAATCTGACTTTGTTATATTACACATCAAATACTTATTTAAGCTTTGTACAAAACATAATGTAAGATCAAATATATATAGTTATACATTTTTTTAGTATTCATCTATTCATGAGCCCTGTTAAGTTTTTTAATTAACATTTTATTAAGCCGTCATATTTTTGGAGTTATTTAGTTTACATACTGCTTTTACAACAAAGTTAATGAGATAACTACCCCATAAGTCATAAAAATGTATGAATTGTGTCAGGGGGCCGTGTATGTTAAAAACTTAAGTACCCTACCTATTAAATTTGCATACAAGAAAAACAGCGATCAGTCAAACATGACGGCGGTTTCCTCTAGGCCTAAAAAGATAAGGAGGTGTCCTAAGCAAGCAAATACATATTTTTCTTTACGATATTTACATTTCATCACACCAACCATTCGAAATAATTTATTATTTACATATTTATATGATCTATTTTTGAAATATTCCCGTCACGCACGCACACGAACTCACCCTTGGTTTATTGTATCAATTCCAACGGGGCCCTGCTGGAAATGGTCATGTTGACAATGGCGTTCCGCTAGGGGTTACAGCGGGTAGTTTCACCTCAAATAGCCGGATTCTGATGACATTAATTCAGGTTGTGTTAAGTTGAATCCAAGTGCTTCTAATGTATAGTAATTGCTTTATAAATTATTATAATTATTCTTCTATGCGTAGAATTGAAAAGGTTAGTACTTACAAAAACATTAACTTGATACTGAGACTAATATTAGTATTTCTACCTTATATTGTTAATGCTTTGATAGATTTCAAAAGTTTAGTAAAAGTTTCGAGAGACCAAAAATTATAAAAATATAAAAAGTGAAACATTTATGGCTTAATCTTTAATCTAAAAATGTGTCTATAAGCTAAAATAACAATACAAATAAACTATATCTTTTTCATTATTTCAAAGATTGTTTAGAATTTAGAGTAATATTTCTTATAATACAAGGCAATGAATCCTCTAAAGTTTAATATTAAATTGCGCCATTTCATTTACTGTCTTTCCTTCGTCAGTTAATAATTATGATAATTCGCAGAATTCCAAAGTTTAGTCAAATTATTAAGAAAAAATAGGTGTAGTACATTCTTTAAGGAAATTAATTCTGAAATTGAATCATGAATATATCTTCAAAATATTTTCAGTATAAATTACTTCAAAATTAATTTTAACTAAAATATTCGATATGCCAACAAAATATTTCAGAACTGTGATAAGCTTAGAACTAAAGAACAAAATGTTTTTAATACACTGGTATTGCATATATTGTAATATTTTTCTAAAACGATAAAACACAAAGTTTTTATATAAAAAAATACGTATTTATTTCTAAAATATTGATACTGTAGCTGAAATGGTTCATCATTTGTTAATGATTTCAAAAAAATCTTCAAAAGGTTATTAAAATTATTGGCAGTTTGTCCCAAGGTAATATAGGAATTTTCTGAATGAATGAAAAACTGTAAACTTCAAATATGAAAAATATATTATTTTTACTCTAAAATTAAATTCGTTTTTTATTTGATTCGTTTGATATTTAAAAAAAAATCGAAAGTTTAGTAAAAAAATTGCGAAGTGGAAATAGTTTACTAATTCTCTAAAAATTTTTAAAAATGTAGTTTTATTATTATTATTATTATTTCATTTATTGATTTTTTGAAAAAAAAAAGTTATGTGAAGGTATCGAGAAATAGATTATTTCAAGATAATCTTTTCAGAAATAGTCGAGGAAATGAAGCACTGAACATCCGAAATTTTTCGATCAAGTCGTATCAAGATGGGTTTTTATGCATTCACCCTGAAAAACCCCCTGATGCGGTTTTCGGCTCGTTTACGCGAATTTTACAGGAAAACTCCCGGAGATGACGTCCATGTCCAGGTTCCGGTGTCCGGGGGGTGCTCGCCGACACCAGATTAGGAATCAGCGACCCGAAAAACCTCCGGGTGTCAAGTTTCGTTGCATTTAAGAGTGAAATTCAGGAAAAGCCTCGGAGATGACGTTCATCATCAATCCTAAGCTCCAGGTCGGTATGGACCAATTTGAAGGTCATATTCGGGATCAGCGACCTCGAAAACCCCCAGGACCTAGATTTGAGTCCATTCCAGGTATTATTAACCGAGTTATGAATTTTTTCTAAGTGACTTTAAAAAATGCATTTTTCTGGATGCATTTTGCACTGCATAAATGCAGTTTGGCCGAAAAACATAATACAAATTTGATACATTTTTTCCACATAATTTTATAATGCGAATGCAAAAAACCCCATCTTGATACGACTTAATCGAAAAAGGACCTCGCACTTTTCTTATGGGAAGTGGGTTTCGGCCAATTTTTTTAAACTTCGCAGGTTGATAGTTCTTAACATGTAAATCAAAAGTCTCAATGGGCACAAAGCCCCAAATCCACCCCTTCCCCTCAAAAAACTGCCTCCAAGTAGCGGGGAGTTTACTTGTCGTTTTATGAAAAAAAAGTTTCAAATAAAATGTGTTTATTTCAATGAAATCTAAAAAAAACTATTCTTGTGTTTTTTTCGAAAAATCAATGTTTTACTTTAAAACTCCACCAAAGTTTAACACAGAGTATACGTATGATAGTTGTAGATATACACGTGTGTTAAGTTTAACAGCGTTTTACAGCTTGAATATTACTTTTTCGAAAAAATCACATAAAAACTTTCTTTTAGATTCAGTCAAAATAAATAATTTTAACATGAAATATTTTTTCATAAAATCACAAATAAACTTTCTACAGCTATTAAACAATTAAATTGTTAATAATAATTTTCCTGACCCGATTTTGCAAAATTGAGTTGTAGATTCGAATTCAGTGTACAAAAATACGTGGAAAAAATATACGTGCAAATATACGTGTAAAAAATACGTGCAACTATAAAATACAGTAATCTGGAAAATCCGTAGGCTGATTCGTAGGAGGCGGGGTGTGTGTGAGGGGCGGGGTCAAGTGGGGCAGTTTGATAAACAAAAATGTGGTTGTTTGGGGTCGTTGTTGGGTTGATTAAAAAAATAAATTGTTTTACATGCAGAAATCAGTTAAATCGCCCCCGCTACTTGGAGGCAGTTTTTGGGAGAGATGGTGTGGATTTGGGGCTTTGTGCCATTGAAACTTTTGATCTACATATTAAGAACTATCAACCTGCGAAGTTTCAAAAAAATTGACCGAAACCCACTTCCCATAAGAAAAGTGCGGGGTCCTTTCGGAGATTTTTGTGCTTTATTTCCTCGACTAAAATTGGGTTAGGTATTTCTTTTGTTGTTTTGAAAAGTTTCGAGGTTTATTAAAGGTATGTTGAAATACACTTTTCCAAAACATTTTACTTGCTCTAAAAAGTTGAAAAATTGGAAGATTTGACGTCTAAAAAACAAAGAAGAAAATAATTTAGAAAAAGATGATATTAATGACAAGTTTATGTATTTCTTACTCCGTTTTAGTTTTACATTCAAAACAAACTACGAATATACCAGTAACTGACAACTCCAATAATTTGCGTATTCATGTAAATATTTGCATCCATTCCGACCCATTAAACTTCACTAATACGTAGTTAAATATTCGACTATCCCTTCGTCTTCTTATGCTCCAGTGGACGGTTCTTATTAAAACCCCAAGGGCTGTGGCCGATCTGGGCCTATCGTACAACCCACTTCCTTACTTGAAGCCCAAAAGTTTATTTACCGAAATTCCTCTTCTCTAGAATAAAAAAAGGACTTACAGAGATACGTTAATCTTATACTATTCTTATCACAACTGCTCAGCAGGTTAGGAGGGTAGACTGCTCTTCTGGTTTAACGTTTAAGTTGTAACACGAGAAGATTCCTTTTCTTTTAGAAAAAAAAAACTAATTTTATGATGCCTTTCATGGATTCATTTTTTCAAGAAATGTTTGTAGATAGGTTGCTATTTTGCAGAATTTGCTAATAGGCAAAGTTACTAAATTAAATATAGTAATGTTAACCTTATATTTTATACTCATATATTTAACAAAGAGTATAGTAAAAATGGTATCAGAGCTATATATTTAAGGATAGTTATTACCATAATGGGCGCAAACAGCAAATTATTAATGATATGTGTTCTAAAATTTTCGATGAGGTAAATTATTATCCATTGTGTCTGTCACCAACAAAAGTTAGAACAAGTCAGTGTTGTACAATTGTACAAATTTTTTTTGAAGCTCATTAATGTTAAGGAGAGTAAATATGAGCTTTCAACTTTTTAGTTTTTTTTTTTTCAGATAACACGCAATTAATATAATAGTACAAATTGTAACGAATTTGAAATGTAAATGTAGAAACTCAGATTATATTGCCTAACCGAACTTAAAGTCGTATAAAAATTTTAATTATTATTAAAGCAACACCAAATTGGTATGAAATTGTTAATATGGAAATTCTGGATATAAAACTAGTAACGAACAATGATATTACATAGTATAAAAATAATAATGTTTTAATTTGATTCCCAAGTACAGAATATTTTCATAAAAATGCATGACATCGACACTTGTTAGTAACCAGTACATAAAGAAAAACGAATTTAAACCTAGAGTGACTTTTATCAAATGAAAGCTTAAAGTCTATAGATTAATCTGGTATACATATAACAGGAAGACAAGTAAACTTAAAGAAGATATCTTAATTCAACATAAACCATAACATAATTTTTTTTTATCAAATGACAAATTTTATAATAAATGTCACAAATGTCAAAGCTAAAGGTGGCTTTGTAACAATACCCGGAGATGACCAAAAAAAAGAAACAGAAAATAAAGAATATTTTAGTAAATAATTTATAGAATTGTAAATAAAAGTAAAAGAACATTTGTTAAAAATGTGTTAGTTATAAGTAGTGGTGTGATAAAGTGTTTGAAAAGGACATCCAAAGACTGAAAATTTCTGTGCATGGACCTTAAGCAAAACTAGGGACAGAATAATCAGGCAGGTGAAAAAAAAGAAATTATTGATTGGTTACGGCTTAGGTTTTGCAAGATGTACAGCGTGGAGACGCAGCTCCCGAAAAATTAAAAATAAAACAAGAAGAGAGAGTGGTTTTGCAAGATGTACAGCGTGGAGACGCAGCTCCCGACAAATTAAAAATAAAACAAAAAGAGAGAGTCCAAGGAAGAAAATTAAATCCTTACCAGTAAATCTATAGTTTTGCCAGAGTCCAGATAAGGTTATTTTGGCAGCCCATGAAAATTTTCAGCTACCAGCAGTAGAAAGCAAATCCAAAGCAGGCTTCTACGTCCCTTCCAGCGAAGAAAACTACAAACACAACGTAACAGGTACCTATAAAACACAGTGCACTAAAATATCGCTAGCTATTCCAAATAAATCATGCTTTATATCGCATCAAATCTTTGCAAAGTATAAATAACAAACCACAGGACCGACCTGTACAAAATAAGCCGAATCCAATCATTTTATTTAAATTCTGACTAATTTTCATTCTTGTTTAGATGTAAGGATGCCCCTGAATGATAGGCAACAAATAATATAAGGAAATCTACTCCGGATTGCATAGATAAAATTAATTAATAGAAATTTTTTAATAAGTCCTTATGGTATTTGTAAGCTTAGCAGAAAAAGGCAAACTTTGTTGTAAAAAATATTCTTAATTGTGGAAAACATACTTTAAAAAGGTATTCATAAATTTTAGTTTATAAAGTCTTCAAGTCAAAATAATATAACAACATTTTGTATAAACAATTTATTAAATTTCAAACTCTATTCATTCCAAAGTGTATTGCATTGTACTAGTTTGTGAGAACCGACTACTGAGAATTTTCTGATATTGTCTATATAACAAGTGTCTACCAACAACTAGCCAGGAATAAACTACAAGGTAAGACATAAAAAAATATATAGTAGAGATTTGTATGATACTATTTACAATTTAATTAAAAAATACAATCTAAACCGAAACCAAAAACACACACACATATAAAATTTATATTTTAATATTATAATTTTTATTAAATCAATTAGTAATGTTAAAAAGTTATCTGCTTGAATGAGCGTTAAAACTGATGATAAACTACCTCAATCATAATTCTCTTCTCAGGGCGCCTCATGACAAGCTTCTGTACAATGGCGGATTTGCAACTGAGCACGATATGGTCAACTACATATCGAGCGACATTTACTTCCGTTAGTTACCTTTCCGTTCACATACCAGCACGCCTCTGGCGGCGACTAAGCCATGTCGGCTATGGCCCTGTAGACCAGTACGGGTATTTCCCAAATGAGAGAGGATGAGAAGAACGTCAGAAATGTATTGAGGTTTATGGATATACGGGATGATGGTTGATATCCCAGGGTATTGACGCCCCGTGGTGGGCTCTTTCATGGCCACGTGCCGAGCAGTCAAATTGGAAATTGAACAGATACCGCTTGTACATAGTGGGAATAACACGGGGGGGAGATACATTTTTTTTCGCCGATAGCTAATCAATGGGCGACTGTTCCAGATGCTCAGCGCCGTTAAATAAATGACATAAAAAAGGATTTTTATACCGCTTATAAAATAAATTTGTGCTCAATGTTAAGATCTGTAAACGGGATTGATAGAATTCGTAACTATGTTCTCAAAAAACTACGAAAGAAACGAATTTTTGTCAAAAAATAAAATACACAGGGTGGGCCACCAGTAACGCATCGGTCGCTAGTGACCAAACGGCAAATGTTACAGAAACCTGTATAGGTGGGTATGTGTAGGTTGATTACGGCTACATTTTAAAAATATTTTGAAATATACAGGGTGTCCAGGAAAAGCGTACCATATCAAAGTTATGTTTTTTTAAATGGAACACCCTGTATTTTACTGCATTTTTGAAAGCACCGTAAAAAAATAGGTGAACTTTATTAAAGGTTCTGCATACCTAGGACTTACAGTTTGTGAGATATTTCAATTTTAGTGAAAATGCAGGCATAGCGTAGAAATTTAATATTAGCAATAAAAAAATAATTTTAAGGAAGCAGCTTTGGAGGGTCTATTTTAGATCCTTGAAGTTATAAATTGTTATATTTGTCGTCACTTAGTATTATACAGGGTGTTCAAAAAACTGCTGAATACTTCTCTCAACTTTAAACAGCAATAACTTGGTTATTTTAAATGGAACACCCAGTATATTTTTACTTTGGGAGTTGGGAAATTTAAAACTCTTTCAAACTGTGTATAGGTTCCCTATACCTATCTCTAACGGTATTGGAGATATTTGTGCCGTTTCGTTTTTTATCGATTTTTTTTTTAAGATGTATCCACGTGTCTTTATCGAGGTCTTTACTGAATTGGTTTGGGTTCTTCTTGATGACGTCTCTTTAAATATATTGAGAAAAATGAGGATGCAATTAGATGGCGCACCTGCAAATTTTTCATATTCAGTGAGAAATTATTTAAATCGAAAATTTAGTAATAAATGGATAAGTAGGAATGGTGCATGTCAGTGGCCACGTAGGTGTCCAGACCTCACCGTAATGGACTTCTTTGTTGCGAGCTATATAAAAAATCTTGTATACAATGTTCCACCTATTACTTGCGATGATATTGGAGGGAAGGATTAGAGATGCATTTGCGTGAGAATATCATTTGAAGATAGAATAAGATGCTGTATTCAGGAGAATGGTTATCAATTCGAACATCAATTAAAATTTTTCTTTGTTTTTTCTAAAAGTAAAAGTTCCTTTTATCATTATCATGAAAATATTCAAAAAAGTTTTCTAATAAAAAATATTATTTTATAAGCAGAATGATTATAAAAAGTTATTAATTTTGTATAAATATGTTTGTAGTAAGTAACTGAATTATTTATGAACAAGAAAAATATTTATTAAAGAAAATTTTACTTTTAGAAGAAACAAAGAAAAATTTTAATAGATGTTCGAATTGATAACCTTTCTCTTGAATACAGCATCTTATTCTATCTTCAAATGATATTCTCACATTCCTTAGAATAGTTATTTGGGGTGATATATCTAATCCTTTTCTTCATATCATCGCAAGTAGTAGGTGGAACACTGTGTACAAGATATATATTTATACAGCCCGAAACAAAGAAGTCTATTACGAGAGGTTTGGACACCTGTGGTAGCCACTGACATGGACCATTCTTACCTACTCATTTATTACTTATTTATCGATTTATATAATTCCTCACTGAATATGAAAAATGTGCAGGTGCGCCATCTAATTGCATTCACATTTTTCTCCTTATATTTAAAGAGACGTCATCAAGAAGAACTCAAACCAATTCAGTAAAGACCTCGATAAAGACACGTGGATACATCTTACAAAAAAAAAATCGATAAAAAACGAAACGGCACAAATATCTCCAATACCGTTAGAGATAGGTATAGGGAACCTATACACAGTTTGAAAGAGTTTTAAATTTCCCAACTCCCAAAGTAAAAATATACTGGGTGTTCCATTTAAAATAACCAAGTTATTGCTGTTTAAAGTTGAGAGAAGTATTCAGCAGTTTTTTGAACACCCTGTATAATACTAAGTGACGACAAATATAACAATTTATAACTTCAAGGATCTAAAATAGACCCTCCAAAGCTGCTTCCTTAAAATTATTTTTTTATTGCTAATATTAAATTTCTACGCTATGCCTGCATTTTCACTAAAATTGAAATATCTCACAAACTGTAAGTCCTAGGTATGCAGAACCTTTAATAAAGTTCACCTATTTTTTTACGGTGCTTTCAAAAATGCAGTAAAATACAGGGTGTTCCATTAAAAAAAACCTAACTTTGATATGGTACGCTTTTCCTGGACACCCTGTATATTTCAAAATGTTTTTAAAATTTAGCCGTTATCAACCTATATATATCTACCTAAACAGGTTTCTATAACATTTGCCGTTTGGTTACTAGCGACCGAGGCGTTACTGGTGGCGCACCCTGTATATATATTTTTTTAAATTTTGTTATTTAAATGTTTATTCGTTGAATTTCTAATTCGAATTATTTTTATAGAAAGATTATGGGATTTATTTTTCCCACTACACTTTGTGTAAGCGTTACCAAAAATGTATTGTAATAGAATGAGTTGGAGCAAAAATTTTAAAATATCAAAGAGAAAGGCAAATTTAGGAAAATAAAATTAAAGAAATTGAAGAAATAAATTATAAGTTAAATAAATGTGACCAATAGGAGTACAGTAGATGGTTGAAATTGTGAAAGAGGAGATAAAATAAAGAAAAATTAGTATATGATCTATTAAAAATATTCGTAAAAAATGAATTTCAAATAAAATTTAAAGAAATATAATGTAATAATGTATATTCGAAATTGAAAATGTGATTGGTAATAAAAATTTGGATTACCAGAATTAGAAAGTGATTTTAAAAAAAAATTGTAGGACATGAAAAGAAAAAGAGTGAGGTAACTAAGAAAAAAAAATAATAAATTGGAGAGCTGACAGCTAAAGTTTTAGATAATAAAATTTTTAATTTAAAAGGAAGATAATTTGATTGCCAGAAAGAAACAAATGTATTCAATAAAGAAAAACCATTTATAAGAGGGAGTAGAAGAAAACAGTCTCAATAACTAAATTAATTGAAGATGACGGACAATGGAAACTTAATTTCGACACAGATCTAATCCAAATTACCGACAGGCAATAGTAATACAGAAATATCAGCAAGAAGACAAATAACAAGGAGTTATATGACAGATGACAAGTCAGGTACAGAAGTTGTGCTAACAGGTACAGGAAAGAACTAGAGAAGATAAAGGACCAAGAAGAAAGTAGTGTATTAGCCAGTGGTAAAGAGGTATAAACACCCCTAATATAATACAGACTTGTGTTAAATTTAATATTTAAATCCAAATCTTGCATATTGTTATTTAGTTTAAGTTAGAGTAGAGGAAGTGGTGTAGGTTTAATTCAAGAATATTTGTATTGATAGAATATTGAAAAGTTTTCGATAAATAGTAAAATAAATTAAGTGTTAGCCGATCACGTAATTTTTATTTTAATTTGAAATATATTGGATCAGAGTAATTAAACGAATTAGAGATTATTTTTACGAGAAATTCAAATACATAGTCTTTGTCTTTTCTTCCTCAAGATTAAGTATCTAAATTCATTAATCAGTATAGTATTTTAAAATCAAAATACTAATCTTCTCAGAACCTTACCCTGAGGTAAGACTACTCACATCAGATAATTTTTTTTTCTCAAACAAAGACTTTCTTATAAACATAACAAACAAAATTTGAATTAAATTACAACTATATACTCATGTGAACTGAGACAATAGAGAAGAAAAATATGATACAAAGAAGAAGAAGCGAAGCAGAATAAGTAAATGCAGGTAAGAAAATTACCATCTCACAAGAATTTACAACAGTATATTTAAAATTATACTATTTTGCTGTGAGATATGTTGAAGGTTCTTGTTGATAATGCAAGCTTGAATTACTTAATATACGTTTATTTACAGAAAGGATTGTACAAGACGTATGTACTTCTACGTGGACATCTACACAACTACTGCACTCTTAAAACTAGTTATTTCACCTATATATAAAGGGCAGACAAAACTAATAAACTAAGGACAAGAGTTATAAACACCCTTATTAAAGTAACCTTCCAGGTACCCGAGAATTTCCAGTACTAAATCGTTTCCTTCAAATACCAGGAATTTCTCCGATTACTTTATTAATATTGCCCTATAAATGTAGAGTTTACTTAATCTATTTATTACTACAACAAGATATACATAATTGTATTAAATAAATGCTAATAAAGTCTCAAAAATTCTATATGTTGCGGCTTTTGCCACCACACTGCAGTTGCTTTTTATTTGAAATACTTTTCAGAATTCTTGAAAATTTTCTGGAAAAGTTGCAAATTAACCCTATAAACTTCATACAGTCATTTAGGATTTAGAATGTGTTGAAGTTAAAAAAATAAATTATGTCTGGCAATAACTCAGGGACGAAAGAATTTTTGATTGTTTATTTCTTGGTCAGACAATGTTTTATTTACCTACCATTCTTAATAGGTATAATTTTGAATACATTTTATAAAAATACCTACATCTATAACTGATTTACATAATAAATATATATGCCATATCTACACCCTATATGTATGTATTTTTATATTAGTAAATTTCTGTCAAAAATGTAGCTTAATGTTACGATAAAAAATAAACAAATAATGTTAATCTCTTTGTTCAAATACAGTTCGACGTACTTAAATGTATCGTAGCTTTATAAAATAAATGCCATTCACATTTAGTATATTTTATATTCTTGTTTGCTAAAATCGCATTTACATAAAAAATATCCAGCCACAATACCTTCCTTTGGATTTCTTTAGCAGTAAATTCGTTATCCACTTTAATTCAGTCGCCTCGAACAATTTTTATCCGCCGTAATTATTCCGCATCTCTTAGTTTTCCAAGCTTATTGGGTAAGCAAATTACTAGCAATTAACTATCGACGGAGGACAATAAATGATTTGCAGAGAGATTTAAAATTCCTTGCCAGACCTTCAAATAAACTTGCCACGCTGAATTAACAAACAAAACGTGCCGGAAATTGAAAATTTGCTGTTTGCTCAGATACCCACTTCTGCCTTTTAAACCGCAAAACGACGTAATTAAATTCTTGCGATTTCGCGTGTAACCAGTTGGCAAGTGACCCTAAATGTGGGCACACTTTTGTTTGTGTTTCCCGCCCTTTGTTCCAGTACTCCACAATTTGGTTTGATAATTATCTACTTTTTAATTGCCCAAAGGTAGATAGCAGCCTTGTTGATGTTTTAATTGCCAACCTGCATGCATGGAGCCGGAGTTGGCCATGAATACTCCCCTTTCGCGACGTAACATCGCACCATAACATCGCCTATTGTTAATGCAAGCCGTGCAAGTTTTGGGAGAAATTAAACGATGTTGCATAATATTCAGGGTTCACTTTGCTATACGATATTAACTTACTGAAATATTGTTTATCAGCTTTCTCAATTAAGTTCTTGAATAGTTAGTAATTTAACAATAATTGTTGCTATGCCTTTATTTTAACGTTTTTCTTGTGAACACAATTTATTAACATCACCTCAAAATAAAAATACCTACTAAAAAAACTGGCAAACTAACAAACATTGACAAACTTAGTTGAGAAATCAACAAGGTAGGCCGTTCTCTAGGTCAATAAAAATGGAGGCAGTTGCCCCAGTTGGTCTGCTTCTCGTTGATGGTAGTTCTCTGGAAATTTTCAATAGTTCGGTTCAACTATTCCATCCCAATGGGATGAAGGTTAAAGATAGTTAACAATAGGCAAATATTTTAAAATACTGCATGTTCAAAGGCTTGGTCTGAATATATGTCTTTTGGGACTCCATAATGGAATATCCAGTTTTCAAATAGAATTTCTGGTAACCACTTTTTGACTAGGTATGGGATATATCTATCACCACTTGTTAAAATAGTCTGCAATTACCAAAATACAGTTATTTCTATTGTGCATTACGAAGAAAAGGTCCAGTCACTTCTCCAGAAATTGTCTCAAATGAAGTTTCAATGTTGTACTTTATTATTTGTCCTCTACTTTAAATCCTTATTAGAAGCACATGTCTCATAATGTCACCACCAGTGCCAAGCCGGTAGAATCGCTCCTCGACTTTCTTCAAAGTCTTATTAATTAAAAATGACAATCAGCAAAGGCACAATGAAGTGCTTTAAAAGTTCTTGGAACCCTATCCCAAAGCAATATATTTTAATATATATTCTTATGTAATTTATTTGTTGTGTACGTTATTATGTATATAATTTATGTTTGTGTAATCTTCGGATAACTAAGATGGTCAACAGGAAAAATCTGCTTACCTTCACCTGCCAGTCTCAGTGAAAGTTTTTTTCGAAATTTAGGTTTCTTTTGACCAAGACAAATTATTATCAAAAATTAAAATTTGGGTAATACAAGATATTTATTAATTTTGAAATTGAAAACAAAATTTTCCACAAAGAAAAATTTGAAGGTAATATTTTTTCCTGGAGGATATGATTGCATAAGATTTCTTTCCCTACAGGGAAGGTTCTTTAGGAGAAACACTGACTCTAAATCAAATAATTAAGTTCTGATTTTCAAAGAAAATTTATATTAATAAAATTGACTCTTTTCTTTGACACAATTAAAAATCTTATAGTTACCTACGTAACCTACGTCAACAAGAAACTTAATTACTTATTACTATTTACAAAGACTATACTAAATCTCCCAAAATTAGGTATATCCTCTATCCGTGTAATATAGAGTTTTTTTGTTTTATCTTTGTCAGTCTTCACCAAATTTATTATAGTGCTTTTTCACAACTATTTTCGGTTTTAACACACACAGGTTTGCTCCTCTTGTTCAATGATAGTACTGCATCGATTTAAAACAGGCTGCGATTCTCGTAGATAACTGCTGAGGCTGCTCTGCCGTACTGGGTCCTCCAAAGGAGACACTGCCCTTTGGGAAACATTTATAATTTAGTACATGTCTACTATTTACCTTTTCCTCCTCCTGCTTATTCCTTATGTTCTTGATATTTGTCTCCTCTGTTTATTTATGTACTTTGCCAAGTTTATATTTTATCTTCTTCGTTTTTGGTCTCAAATTTTGATTGATCCTTCCTTCCTTTCAATTTTCAAAAATCAACTAAATCTCTTTTTTTTTCTTCTTGTTTCTTAGTAACCGTACTCGCGTATCTACGTTTAAATTTTTCACTGCACACTTTTTATGCACACTTTACAATAATTTTATCATTACTTTTTCACTAATAAAAAAAAAAATCAATTTAATTTTTGTTATCGCAACTCATTACTGTTTTTTACATTTCTTAATATTTAATTTTTTTGAAATTCTGATTTCATATGCTAATATTTTTTCAATTTATTGTCAGATACTTTTTCCTTTCATTTTAACCCCCTTTCATGTAGGCAATTTACAATGCATTATATGTGATATCTATCACTACTACTTTTACTTTTATTCAATCATTTTCTCAATTTTATATTCAATTTCCAAACAAATACTTACTTTACTAAACATGCAACATTCTAGTACAATATTTTGAACAATTTCTCCGAAATTAGTAATTGACATACCGAAAACAGCCACGCATTTGTCTAACCGAAACAGTACCAAGAAGCTTTTCAGAATCCGAATAAAGCTATGTATTCTCATCCGTTTTGTCACATTTTAAGCCCAGAAACAAGCAGAAGATTGCTATTTTAGCAAACTACTGTCTAAGCAAGAGATGAATTATTGATTGACCAGGAGAAAAGGGGATATGTTTCAGAACAATTCAATTTGTATCCTATTTGGCCCCGATATATTTTGAACGTCGCGAAAGTTCATTCTAGAATTTAATTAACTAAATTTTCTTATTTAAAATTAAATATTTTAAAATACAAACCAATGATACAGTTGACTGATTTACCTTGTCTTATTCTCTTTATACTTTAAGGGGGTAGTTTGTTAATTGCAGAAAAATATGACTTGCAAAGTTAATTGAAAACACATGTCGGAAACCGAGCATAGTAAATACAATTTTTAATACTTTTAGGTTGTTTAACTGTTTTTTATATTAATATATCTATATCTGACCTTTCAGTTATATTTATTCAGTTCTAAACATTTCCAAATCGATTGAGTATGATGGAGTTACTAAGTAATAAAACATAATTAAAAAAATAATTAGAGCGTAACATTTTAATTTAGTTATTGAGATCGAGGAAGCTAATTTTCTAACAAAAATTAATTTCACGTTATTTTGCCAAGTTAATAAAATAATTATATTTAAACTTGGTACGCGTTATTTAATCATCAACTCAGCCCGAAAGCACATCATAGCGATAATTAAAAAGTAATTACTTAGGAGGGAGTTCATTTTATCTAATTTGAAAAAAAAGTCGGACTATGTGTATTTGGAACAATAGTTTTGATATGTGTAGCTTATCGTTACTGAGATAGCAAAAGTGATAACATTGATAAGTATGCTATCGAACAATGTTCTCGGAATGTAACAATTATTATATATGACTCATACTGGTGTACAGCAAACAGAGTATATATAGAAAACATTATATCGAAATTAAAAATAATAAAATTCAAAAGATATAATAAACATAATATTTCAACTGTTTTGAGCAGCTAAAAGTATGTAATTTATGATGTATGTATGTAAGTTGCAGCAATATTTTTAGCTTCTTAATATTGCTATAGATATTTACAAATATGTTAAGATGGAACAAAACAATGCAAAAACGCATCCCATATAAATGAATCCTCTTTAAATAGTCTCCATCCGAAACTTTAATTTCTTTCTTTTGCGTGGTGCATTGTAAGCAAAAGCCTTTGGCTGAAGCCTTTTACTGAAAGTACCAGCATTACTACGCATTGTCTTTTACTGTGACAAAAAATCCTGCCAACGCAAAGCGCGAATATATAAATGGTTCGTTTAAAGAATATAATGGTACAAAAAATAAACAGAGGGAAAGGGTTTTTAATATTGTTTTTTTTTTATATGTATTTCTTTTCAAACTTTATGAGGCACGTCTAAATCAATGTGAACAAACAGAAAATACGAGTATATCTTTAAGCAAATGTTTTATTATGAGAAGAGAAATATTGACAAAACAATCATCGACAAATGGATTTCTTATGAGAATGTTTATTCCTCAACGATAAAATGGCGAAAAAAAAAAACAATATATACGACGAGAATACATTGGGTGGGCAGAGAGATCCTCTAAATGACTATACAATGTGTTTGGTATGTCAGGCCGTTTGTTGAAGTGTCTCCACCAATTTAAAATTAATATATTGAAAATTTTAGCATTTAGAATTTTTTTATTTTGAATAGGAACCTATTTATGATAGTGTACGTAACTGGACCTACGTATTGAGCTGAAGCTATGTGCCCTAACAGCATTGGTTAAATTATAACTGACCAATGAAGCAACTTTGGACTATAGTACAGCTGACACAATTATTATCATGTTTTGACATCAGCGTATGTGCTCCTTCATTTATACTTCCTATAGTGCACACATTCGTAGGTAAAGTTCCTATATAATAACACAGTCTAATTAATGGTGACATTTTAAATAGTTCAATATATTTTCCATGAATTGGTTTAAAATAAACATGGGTTATCTCATAAACGCCAAGTTGGAATTTTATATAGCTCCAAATTTATTTTGTTTTTACATTAAAATTTATTGGCAGTATTGTGGACCTGTAAAACTGTTTTTTAACACAGCAGTTTAGGTAAATATTTCAGGAAAAATAAATATGTACTACAGGATAATATTTTGTGTACATGGAACTGCCACAGATTCTTATAAAACTATAAACTATAAACTTATACCTCTTTCAATTTAAACTTTTTTCGTTTAGCCGTTAAAGGGTGTTTTTCGCATTGTTCTCGGAAATTTTGAGGTTATCGTAAAAAGTGACTTCTATAAAAATTGATTTTTGCATGATCTACAACTTTTGTAATGGATACTTTTTTGTATGACGTCAACTTTCGCCAGAAATCCCAAGGATACAATTTTTCACAACTTTTTTAGGTTTATTATAAGCCTTTTTACCATATCTACTTATAAAAGTCTAGGTAACATTTTTTTTCTCCTAGTGTAATTTGGTTGGACTATAATAGCTAAGCGGAACAAATGTGAATAGATGAAAGTATAGTTATATCGTCTGGTTAAAAAAATGTGTGTCAATTAGCCAGTAAGGGGAATATTATGACACCCTGTGAAAGCGAAGTGTTAGTAGTTACTACCAAAAGTAATTAAAATCTTAATATCTTGTTCGAAGATAGCTTTTAGTACTTTTGGTGTTTGACAGAAATTTACGACAAGAATGAGACTGTCAACAATTTTTTTAAAATGCATTTTCTGGTCTTGCCTTATACATATTTCTTCATTCAACCGACATTCGAATCATGTTATAGCACTTACACAAACCACAACACCATTAGATCCCATGAAAGATATTGTTTTAATGTTAATTTATCTTGTTATTTATTGCTATTATTATTCCCAACCAGACACGTTAATCTCTATTTAAACATATTTTATTGAAATGATCTCTAGAAAATATTGAGACAGAAAGTGTATATATAAATAACTTATACATACAGTTTTATTTTATATTCCCATAGTTTTTTTTTACAGTATGAGATTTATTCTTTAAGTACTCTACTTGTTGAGTTATGTTTGTTTATGGACAAACACGTTTAGAAAACAAGAGTATTTTCCCTCTAAAGCATAAAACGATCGAAATATAAACTCATCATATCTCCTTACAAAACATCATGTATATACGGTCCAGATATTCTGAGTAGATTGCCTGCAATTTATTTTATATCTCCGAGATCCCGGGAATATTGAATATTTGCAATAAAGCAAAAAATGTGTGTAACTGCCACTTGGCAAAAAATTTGAGCCGGGCTGTGTTTTACAGCTTTTATAAGAGTAGCAGATTCACCATTTACATATAATATTGTGCCTTTTTACGGCACTTAGACCTCACTATCTACATTATTTCCTACAGATCAATATCTCGGAGGCTCGGTTCCACTGTAAACAAAATAAATTCCATGTTGAAATTGTTTTACACCATACTGTTAGAAATATAAAATTGGCCGTCCTGTTTTATGTAACGGTTTATTTATTCATGAGATAACCGGGAAAAGGAGGAATAATCGCACAAATAGATGGGGTGAAGTGTAAAATGTTACTTTGATGGTTACACATAATTTTTTACAGGCATTATTTTGCCACGTATTAGGAATACCAACGCGATGCAATCCTACATTACTTCACGATGGCACGATGATTGACAGTCAATATTCAGTTAAAAAACATTATTTTATGCTACGACAAAGCGATCGTTCAAGAAAAAAATATTTTCAAAGATCCTGCTTTACCTCCATGTGTGTTCTGGTAATAACTATTATATAAGATATCCATCAAGATGTTTATTTAAATACAAAAACAATTAATTGTAGTTTGATTTTTCATTTAACATCTAACAATCATTAAAATTCTACTTCATATATTTTCAGCCTTGATTTATAAAATATAACAAAAGAGGCAAGAGGCAAAACTTGATTTGATAACAAACAAATCAAAATGAATAAAACCAAATGCTTATTATTGTTCTTCAAACTACTCTTTAAGGATTGAATTATATGAAAAAAAGTTTAAGATATAGGTTGTAAGATATCAGGAAGCCAATGTGCGACAACCTGGTATTTGACCTTGGGCATTGGTTTGAAGGTCAAATTACTATATTCCAGTATGAGGTTAGAAAATGTTTCCTGTATGTCCTTGCAGTGTTAAATTTTCTCTAAATAACTTGATAAAATGTTACTCACAAAATTTATAGGATTTTGATTGACAAATTATATGGTGACCTTGGATTTGATCTAACGATGATCAGATATTAATTTCCAGAATGTTCCTATCATCAAATTTTAATTATTAACCTAACGATGTGCTAAATTTCAAAATTATTTACCAAGATCTTATAGTTTACGCTGAAATTCTTTATTTGAAAACGTCTATTCTCACTTTTATGCTTATAATTTTTCTTGTGAAATTTGATATGTTGTACTTAAAAAGTCCTTAAAAAGTACTTTGAAACCAGCGTCTCGATTTTTAGCCCAAAATGAAATGTCCCGCCCGGGACAGGATCAGTCGCGCTTTTCGGTTATTACTCGATGGCGCGACGAGTAGTATAGTAAAGTAACGTATTTTTATTAAAATACATTTTCTATGGCAATTTGGGTATCTATCGTCATGTAAACTTAATTTGAAACTCAAAAAAAGACTAAGTAGTTAAAAACTATTGAATATATACGTTTTTTAGTATGTCTAACTTTCGACGGAAGAATCTCGCTTTTTTACTAAAAAGATTTCAAAAATCCCGCTTTGCCCAAAAAAAATCTGGCAACGCTGCTTGAAACGCACCTTGTATTATTATTTATTATATAAATTATACAAATTAGATTTTATCTGTACCGGTCATATTTCTTATAGAAATATTTTGCATGACCCCACTTTAATTTCAATATCTAAAACTTTTCACTATATGAAAGATGCAGTTTTATCAGTTTATGATTCGTGTTACTGCTTTGTCAGCCTCAAAAGGCGCCTTTTAATAAAAATTGAATATTACATGAAATCATGAAAAATGTAGCATACGTGCGCAGTTCCTCGATGTATAAATTCATTCCATAATCTCCCGCTGCAGCAGGAGTGTGAAATTATGCGAGTATAAAATGCACCTTATGAGAAGAGGTTTCAATATTCTGCTTAAATGAAACTTAGAAATGCGACTCCTTAACAATTAAAGTGAAATATACGCCGATATTTCTTACTAAGTGAAGAGTTCTTGAATTGAAGCAATAAATGTGTCACGACGACGAGAAATGTTTACACGTAGCTGCAGGAAAAGGAAATTGTTGAAATGCAACGTCTGCATGTTACTTTGCAATAATGTCTTGACTACCGTAAATATATTTTATATAGGGAACAGTTACCGTCTCCTTGGTCGTTTGTGTAGGTACTTTATGTAATAACTAACTCTGCAGCAGGGCGCTGTTTAGTGGTGTTGTCAGAAAGACAATAACTAGATCTTATTTTAGATAATATGTAAAGGACGTTGTTGGTTGCGTTATTGATCCTACATCATCATTAAAATAGTCTTATACAATATGTTACAGAAATAAATGAGTCAGGAGGGTTGACAAAGTCAGAAAACTTACCAGTACGAAAAGGTGTACCAGAAGGATCGATATTAGAGCCTTTGCTATACATTTTCTGTACTAATGATTTATTGTTAACAGTAAATAAATATTTAATACAGTATACAACGTATTTTGCCTCACTGATCTGAATAGTATACTAAACAAAATATTGCTTGTTACAAATAAGATAAATTACTTGAAAACTGCTAAAATAATATACATACTCTACAGTGTAGGAAAGTACCGATGGTCTATCAGAAGTTACGTGAGAGCGATAAAGTAAGCCATAGAAATCCATGCGATAGAGAAAGATGGCTATAATGAAGGCCTCTCATAGTCACCGCCCGTTTCACCCTTCCACAAATAAGATCCACTTCTTATTTGTGGAAGGGCGAAATGGGCGATTTCTATGGCTTACTTTATCGCTCTCACGTAACTTCAGATAGACCATCGGTACTTTCCTACCCTGTACAAAGAACGAAAGATTTATTTAAATAAATGTATCTTACTCTATAATAATAACTTGTTAAGTGAAAGCATTAACGTTTTTACTCTCAAAAGTCTATACAATATTTCAGCCATTTCTAATGGAAACGACTTATTATATGTGTACTCCTTTGTCATCAAGAATTAATAGTTTATTGTGACTGTGTATTTGTTTTTCTTTACAATATTACCTATATTTTCTTTTTAACATTGATTTGGAAACAACTTTCAATATCGACATAGTGTGTAAACAAGTCGTTTCTTTAATGATGTATTACTTTTGTCTAAAGCATAACATAAGCTAAATTAAAAACTATGTTTACACATCATTAGCAAGCTGTCAGCAAACAAAGGTTTAATATGTATCCAACATCATTAACACTGAATTTTCAAATAATTACTTTCAAAATTATATTAAATTTATGTTCAAAGCCCAATTATTTTTTATCAAGTTATTGTCAAACCAATTACTATAACGAGGTAAGCTTTATTTTTTGCGCTACATGTTAACGTACATTTTCTTTCATACATTCACTAATGGCTACCTTTTGAGAACGAGAAGGTGACAAATTAATTGTTAAATTGTTATCATATTTGTTATTTATTATTCGTAGTCCAACAATAACTAAAAAAAGTAACTGCATATAAAACCTAAAATACAGGGTGTTGTGCAAGCTACATGACAAACTTTGACAGATGATAGCTGGGTTAATTTATTATTTTTTATATGAACATAGGTCCGATTTGTTTTTGTCTAGAAGTTACAAGCATTTTAAAATATATAATTTCATATTTCAGTCAAAGTAGCCTGATAAATAAACATGGTTGCTATATAACAATAATTATCACCGTCCAAAAAAATAATATAAGTTATGTGAAATTTGCGGCATATGATTTCCTATGTATTTTTGTCTCCTGAGCATAATAAATCCATCTGTTTTGCTCCATCGCCCTTCAGTTTTCCGTAAATCGCTGAATACCTTAATAAAATCGCTAAAAATCTTCAATAAAATGGAGTTTAGGAAATGACGCGATCTTAACATGTGACACATGTTTTTCGACAAAATTTTACTTCCTGGATCTGAATCCGTTGTCAGAATTACTCCAAAACCCTCTAGTCTTCAAAAAATCACTGAAGATCTTTAGAAAAAGGGCAAAAATTGAGAAGTGACGGCTTGCTGGGCAACAAGAGGATGCCGAATAGAATACGCATGAAACGCTGTTGAGCACACCCTCAAAGCAGACTCGTTCCCGGATAGTGCATACAACCCATATATTCAGGGTTTGATGGGGTATTGGAAAAATCAACGGCCATCCGAAAGAAGATACGAATGACATAATTGTGTGCTACTTCTTATTCTTAGTCTTATCCTTATTCACTTTCATACTTTGCTGAAGATTGGAGAGCAAGGATTTAATTAACAGAAGCCGAAAATACATCGAAGACCATGAGTCTTATATGAAGATCTCGTTACTTCTACAAATTTGCCATTTTTTAGATCTTCGTCGATTTTTTGAAGACTAGACGGTGATGGGACTGACATTGGATTCGGATTCAGAGGGTAACAATACGTCCGAAAACATATGCCGCATGTCAAGATCTCGTCACTCAAATTTCGCCCTTTCTCTGAAGATCTTCAGCGATTTTTTGAAGACTATAGTGTTATGGAGTAATTTTGACAACGGATTTGGATCCAGGAGGTAAAATTACGTCGAAAAACATGTGTCACGTGTTAAGATCTCGTCACTTGCTAAATTTCTCCATTTTACTGAAGATTTTTATCGATTTTCTGAAGGTATTAAACGATTTACGGAAAACTGAAAGGTTATGGAGTAAAACAGACTATGAATTCGTGTTCAAGAGACAAAAATACACGGGAAACCATATGCCGCATGTCAAGATTTCGTCACTTCTCAAAATTTGCCTTTTTTTTAAGATCTTCAGCGATTTTTAACTTTAAACACAAATAATTACACAGCCCCACAAAAAAAAAAGGGGCAGGTCCGAAAGACAAGACCATGGTATCCATATGGTTTTGGGGTCGCTGAATCCGAATCCGGTATCCTTTTGACACGATTAGCTCTGGTTTAAGGTCAGTTCAAGGTCAAATGTAGAAAATCAATTGTCAACAACCTAAATCCATGTATCTATTTTTCAACCCATGTATCATTTTTGGGGTCGTCGAATCCGAATCCGGTGTCCGTTTGACGCGATTAGCTCTGGTTTAAGGTCAGTTCAAGGTCAAATGTAGAAAATCAATTGTCAACAAACTAAACCTACGTATCTACACGTTTTTGGAGTCGCTGAATCCGAATCCGATGTCCGTTTGACTCGATCAGATCTGGTTTAAGTTCAGTTCAAGGTCAAATTTAGAGAATCAATTGCCAACAAAGTAAATCTACATATATATAAGTTTTTGGGGTCGCCGAATCCGAATCTGATGTCCGTTTGACTCAATCAGATCTGGGTTGAGGTCAGTTCAAGGTCAAATGTGGAGAATCAATTGAAAACAAAGTAAACTTACATATCTATACGTTTTGGGGGTCGTTGAATCCGAATCTGATGTCCGTTTGAAGCGATCAGGTCTATTAAATACTTTCTAATAGAAATAGATCAATCAACATACGAAAGATACTTATACAAATATTTTGGTTTTAAACCTAAGTGAAAAATTTGATTGGGTTTGAGCAGAGAGAAAGGTTTCACCAAGATATTAAAGAAGGGAGAAATTTGGGTGGCAATGAAACTATCACTGATATTGCTAGTGATACTAGTGATGACGAATATATTCCATATCACGTTGTGAAAAAGACAGGAACAATATCACAAAAAAAAGTAAATGATGTTCGAGATTTGGGCCTGGCAGAGAATGGAGCAGAGTTCCTAATATCATGGCTAAAAAAATACTAAGCAAGCCGGAAAAGTGAAAGCTTTTTACTATCAGTACAGAAATAAGGAATATTTTTCTAACGATGAAGAATTTTCCTTAGGTTACTACAATGATATTGTTGGATAAATCACTTCAAACATGGATGTTATAAACCTAACGCACATTGAAACAAGAGTACCATATTTTGAGGATAGTCTTACATAGGATCAAATACGTACAACATAAATGGCTTTACATTTGACCTTGAACTGAACTTACCAGACCTGATCAAGTCAAACGAACACCGGATTCGGATTCGGCGACTCCAAAAACGTATAGATACGTAGGTTTAGTTTGTTGACATTTGATTGTCTACATTTGACCTTGAACTGATTTTAAACCAGAGGTAATCGCGTCAAATGGACACCGGATTCGGATTCAGCGACCCCAAAAACGTCATAGGTTTAGTTTGTTGACAATTGATTTTCTATATTTGACCTTGAACTGACCTTATACCAGAGCTAATCGTGTCAAACGGACACCGGATTCGAATTCAGCGACCCCAAAACCATATGGTGTTTCGGACCAGCCACTTTTTTTGTGGCGCTCTGTTATTATTGTTATAGCAACCATCATTTTTATTTATCAGGTTACTTTGATTAAAATGTGAAATCATATGTTTTAATGCAGCTACCATCTGTCAAAGTTTGTTATAGTGCTTGTAGAAAACCTTTTATGTATTACTACCACTAGGTTCCTTGTAGTTTTTATTACTGTTCTGTCGGAAAATTTCTTCATCTGCCGAATAAAGTAATAATACTGGAAATGTAACGGGGTAATGGAAGCTTTAATTAATTACGAGACTTAACACTATCATAAATTTTAGGTTTATGAGCATTTTAACTATTAGTAGCTCATTTCGTGTTTAACTGTTACGATTAAATTCATATTGCAATTGCAATGTTGCAATAAAAATTTGTACATCAGCCACGATAGTCTGAAGTATAATAAAACATCTTTAAATTAATTTATTTCACTGAATGTGAAGTTAAACCGTAAAATGAAGGATACAGTATTACAAAATCAAATCGAGAAAAATTCGTAATCCAATCATGATATACATTATATATATACTGGCCTACATACATTTTCCTGTGGTACACAATACATCCACAGGAATGTTTATTGGCACTACTATATTGAGAACTAAAACTGTGTATGAAAGTAGCAGCATATTGTTACATATATGAAGAATGTTAAAGAATTATATTCCGGTGACATACAGGCAGATTCATTTGATAATGAGACATGTTTGAATGGGAAAATTATCTTATTATATTCTTAATTAATTAATGTCTAGAATTGGGGAGCATTCGTGTCTGAAAAATAGGAACGAGAAATTTTACACTCGATATAATTAATATGTTTTTCTACCAACAGTAGATATATCACGCGAATAGTGTGTGAGATCATAATGAAAACCTGTAATTAAATAGGGCGTTGCTGCTTAACTGCCTGTAATTTATAAAACCACTCTAATTTGCGAGTTTTACAGATATAGGAAGGGGTGGATACACTAACATTAAGCATAGACAGAAAAAAATTGTTTACGAAATCATTAATATAATAACTTCAACGTAAAAGAAACTTGTGAATATTAAAACTCATCAAACCTCACTCCGATATATTTGCCTTATTTGACAAATACTGGACAATGTTTAACAAGGGTTTCTCTAGATAAGGGTATCGTCGTTAATGGACAGCAATTTAATTTAACTTATAATTTTCCATTGTCAGGTTTTTATATTTTTTTATTATTTTGATATATTTTTCTCTCAAGTTCTCAAAACACATCGCAACTTTTACAGGTCGTACTGAGAAAAACAAACTGTAATTGTTTCAGCCACTCATTGCTATGACTGTACCCACGCCTGCTCGAATATCGTCACTCTTAATTGAATACGTTTTGCTAGATATCTCCACTAATCACTTCAGGAGGTCAAAATAATTAAGAATAAGTTGTTTGCAGCCGTGGCACTCTGTTTGGACACGGAACCCTATCAGGCTCCTAGACTAATTCAGTATTAAAAAATTATCAGGCAATGTATCACAGGTGGTATTTTGCTATTTGAGTTTTCAAAGCTAGGATTGTTAGCGGATGGTGATTGAGGGGTGAAGTGTTGGAATGTACATACATATCTAAATGATAATTTAAAAATCAAAATCGACGTGTATCGCATTTTTAATCGCATTTTTTAAATAATTTTATCAAAGACTCTATAGAATTTATGAGTTACTTTCGAGGAATAGGTACTGTATAATACCATCTATTTATACAACAATTTGGCAGTGAATTTTAAGAAATAAAAGAAACAGAGAAAATAATGTTAAGCCTCGCAGAAACTATCTTTCGTTTTTCCTGTCGATTTATGTTTTAACTTCCAATATTAAACGTAGGTCTTCAGTTTAGACATAAATGCGAACACATTGATAATAATGAATTTTAATTACTATTTTCATTGCATATAAAAGTCGGTAAAAGAACTAATATTTTGTACTATCGTATGCTGAATACTGAACGGTCGACACACATATTGCGGTTCTTTTGGGTTACCCTTTAGTATATAAAATCTATTTTCATTATTATATTATGAACTCTCACACCTTTTTACTACATTTTAAACTTATTAAGCTTCAAGCGAGTTCAAAAATATTTTTCTAAAAAAAACTTATCAAATGAAGTCAAACAATGATCTTTTATACCAGAACTATAGCTATGCAAAAAATATCTAGGCTCAAAACAATTCTCTTATAAATCACCTTGTTGATTATACTTCAATAAAAAAATCACTCATGTTTCCAATATTGTTCGAAACGATATCTACCTGAATGGGGCCTAAATGACATCAAACAATATCATTACAAACTATCAGGCTGCACCACTGTTTATCTGTCGTCCAAGCTCCTGATAATAATGGTACTAATATTGTATTTGGCAGCGTAGATAGCCTATGGAATCAAAAGCCGATGTTTGCATATAAATTATTTTACCTAAGTTGAGTACAATGCGGTTTGCGATTTATACGGACCATGAGTTTATGAGTACGGATAGTGCCGGATAATTCATAGGTAAATTTTGTGGGTCAGCAAACAACTTTCGAAAGACAACGGCATATGTTTCACGTGCAATATCCCACAATGATGATTGATGGAAATTTGTCAACAAACAGGAAGTTCATTATTTTGTGGGAGTTAACACTGAGAGGAATTTATAGATGGTGTCGGATAATTATTCAAAAGTTAATAAATATGAGAATAATATCGTTTTTTGTATTAATTGTAAACTACATTTTTATATAGTAAATAATAAATAAATGGTGGCAATTTATCGCAGGGAAAGGTAAAGTAATAATATTCATAAATTACTTTATTTCTTTTGTAATATTTATTTGTATATAACCTATTTTTAATTGTAATTTTCATTTGTATTAATATTCCTAAAGTTTCTGTTTGTAAACTTCTACAGTACCAAAATGAACACAAAACACAAAAGAAATACAAAGCATCCATCTCTTATACTGGAGAATATTTAAAAGATTAGGATGGTATTAAATATGCGCAGATCAGATGTCAATAGATTAGACAGAGTTTCACAGAATATGAATTATGTAATGTTAAATTATTATCTAAACAATATACGGGGTGTCCCAGACTACCCGTCCACCCTTTCTAAAATTCAAAGTAAATAATAATATGGTTATGTGAAAAATGGTTCAGATGAAAGTTACTGGTCTCTAAGAGGCACATATTGTCGTGACCTTGTCTGTGTCCTTGAAGGTCATTTTCAAGTTCATTTCAATGTCAACTTAGTTTTTTTTCATGGAAACCCTTATTTTCAACCGCGGATTCGGAAAGAGCGAAAAATTCTACATTCAGGTGATGTGTGGGGTCCATTTGACCACCCAAGGTCGCGTATCATGTATCTACCTAGGTACCAAGATATTTTCCCCTATTTATTTGTAGGTCACATACCTACAATTTTTCGCTTTTTCTGAATCCAAAATTGAGAATAAGGGTTTCTACGTAAAAAATCGAAATTGACCTTAAAATAACCTTGAAACTTGTTTCCACGCCAAAGTCATGGTTATCGAAACATGTCACTTCAAAAATTTGCGACATTTATCTGACACATATTTCGTTAAACCTTAATTTTGCGGGTGGAAAGATTCAGTAAAAAAATTGACCTTCACGTGACCCTTCACATCAGCTGAACGTAGAATGTTCCGATGTTTCCGAATCCAGGGTTGAAAATAAGGGTTTCCATAAAAAAAAACTAAGCTGACATTGAAATTACTTTAAAAATTACCTTCAAGGTCACAGATAAGGTCACGACAATATGTGCCCCTTGGAGACCAGTGACTTTCATCTGAGCCACTTTTCACATAACCATGTAAGTACTTTGAATTTTAGAAGGGATGGACGAGTGGTCTGGGACACCTGGTATATAAAAAATACGGCCTTTTCGCAATAGAGAAAGAAAGGTTGTTTTAACTTCTTTCTCTTATATGGCTCTGTATTGAGAACTAACAAAATTACCAATAGATATTTGAAAATCCATTATTTAAAAGGGCAATGTGTATAATATTGATTCCTAATAGGAAAGGCAAAGTTTTGCTCAATTGGGATTCCTTGAATTGTTTTCAGTATCTCTGTTAAATGATTACTTAGGCTTTTCATTATATATATTACACTATATTTGGAAGCATAGAAGAATCTAGCAAACATTTAAGATACTATCTTTCATTTAAAACAATTATTGCAAGTTCTTGGCGTGAAGTTAAATGTTCTTTACACCCGAAGTAGATACTTCTTGAATCTGTTTTTTGTTAGAAAGACAGAAATAGAGCGATATTATTTTTTATGCATATTGGAAGGGAGCGTGTGTAGAAAACGTGGATAATATGAACCAATTTCAGCCACCGCACCGACTACAAAACTTTTTTAGAACTTCTCTTCTATATTCCTAACTCTACAACCTTTCGCATCAATTCAGTTATACGTAAGTTCGATATCAGTAACAGTTTTTTGTGCAGTAAAAGATTTAGGGAAATTACCAATTTCTTTTGGAATACTTTCTTTTTGTTCACAAACAACTTGAAATTGTTCGTCTATACATGGTGTGGCGTGTATAATCTATAAAAATTAAACTACAGCTTCCTAACGATATTTGTAATAGAAAAGTCTTATAAGAAAATGTTCTATTTTTGCGTTTTTTTTTTTTTCGTAAATTGAAGTTCAATTATGGATCAAACTATTTTCTCTGGAACGATCCTGTCCGTGTGCTGTACGATGAGTTACGTCCTGTAGACCAGCCGTGTAAACAAATCGTCGTTGAAAGATAGAAAGCAATTTTTGGGGAATTTTTCAATGCAAAAGTACAAACTAAGAAAAATAGATATTTAAAGAAAACTAATATTTTCTTATTATAATAATTAATTAATAGTAATAATTACTATCTTAAATGCATTTTGTTACTGCAGGAGTTCGCAAACAAAACCACATCCGTTAGCATTTGTAGTTGCCAACTGCGTTGTTCTATTCTGTTCTATTTTTTGCGTTTTTTTTTCGTAAATTAAAGTTCAATTATGGATCAAAATATTTTCTCCGGAACGGTCCTGTCCGTGTGCTGTACGATGAGTTACGTGCTGCGTAAAAAAATCGTCGAAATATAGAAGGATACTTCTCAAGTTTTGGAGATTTTTTCAGTGCAAAAGTACAAACTAAGAAAACTGATATTTTCTTATTGTAATAATTAATTGTAATTACTATCTTAAATGCATTGTTGTTACTGCAAGAGTTCGCAAACAAAACCACATAACCACGTAAGCATCTGTATAGTTGCCAACTGTATGCACTAAACAATCTCCATTAAAATATGGAACAAAATGAAATAAAACTTACCATTTCTAAAGAAAATGTTGAAATTGATCCCCATTAGCGCGGATACAGGCATGGCACCCAATTTTGGCGAATATTTTCCCAAATTCCAGGTATCCCCTAATTGTGTCAGCAGCTTCAAGTATACGGTTTCGCAATTATTCCACCGTAGCAATTGGAGTATTGTAAACCAACGACTTCAAGTGACTCCTAACATAAAAGTCTATTGGATTTAGATCGGGTGACCGTGGTGGCTACGGCACAGGACCAAAGCGTCCAATCCATCCCTGAGGAAACATTTCAATCAAAAGTGTCGTTACTTTTCAAGTACTGTTTGGAGGAGCTCCATCTTGAAGATAAAACATGCGGCCCCGAACTTGTAATGCCACATCGTCCAGGCAACCGGTTCTCCAAAAAGTCAGCATATCATTTTGGTCCATTTAGTCGTCCTTCAAAGAAATAGAGACCCACAGGTACATTGCCTATTATGCCAGTCCAAGCATTTACCCAGAACAGATTTTGAAAATGATTTTCCCTAATCGCTTGAGGGTTGGCCCATATGTGCATATTAATTCACTTCATCATTGGTAAATATCGTCTCATCTCTTACACAAACATAAGCAGAAAGTCTACTTAATTGGCAATTGCCGTAAAAACCATCTGCAAAAACGCATTCGTTGATCACAATCCGGGGGTAAAATCTATTGCAGATGATAGGGGTGCAACAGCTGGCGCCTTAAGAAGCGATGTACGGTACGAGATGAGGTACCTACTTGCTGTGCGAGTCGTCTAGTACTAATTATGGGGTCTTCGTCAAGATTTTCCAATACTGCATCTCCAACATTAAGGTTCACTTGCTGACCACGTCCTTCTCCTCAAGGAATAACACTTTCCGTATCTTGCAGCTGCTGAATGCACTGTAAGATTGTATTTGCACATGGCAGGGTGACGTTGTGGCCATCGTTCCCGGTACAACGTAGTCGCCGCGAGCGCCTTTTCTCCGGCTGCACCATACACTAACAACATATCGACACGCTCGGAAATTGTAAATGCATTGTTTTCTTCGGTTCATTGTAAAACTAGTTTGATCACAAACTAAAAAATTAAGCAAAGTAAGAAATAAGAATCTCGTTTTTAATATAATCGGCATAATTTTCTTATTTTTTACTTCTTTATAAAAATTACACTGCCACTATCGTGGAATTACAAAATAAAAACTTCGTCTGGAATATTTCGCTTTTTAACACTGACGGGTCGATGGACGATGCTTAATATTTAATAATGAATAAAATCAGTTGACTGCACAAATTTTTTGACAATGTAACCTTACCTTCTTTTAGTATTACTAGTATTAGATTATACCGACTTAAATTATAAGGTTGCATCTCAGGTCGCATGAAACATTTTCAAAGTTTTTAATAAATAATAAAGGGTCGGTCTTCATTTTCATTGAATAAATGAACTTTAATTTACAAAAAAAAACGCGTAGATAGAACTTTTTCGTATATGAGTTTTCTATTACAAAAATCATCAGGAAGCTGTAGTTTAATTTTTATAGATTATACACGCCACACCCTGTATATCATTGTGGATTGCTTTATAAGAATATTTAATGTAAAAGATAACAATAACTATACTTGATAAATATCTCAAAACTAACTCATTTATTTTCCAGATGATTGGTGCCAGTGTATTCGGTCTTTGCCTTTGGCTGAAGTTCGAACCCGGAATAGAAGAATGGCTAATTAAGTTGGAAGCAACGCAATTCTACATTGGGGTGTACATTCTTATTCTTGCTTCCATCGTCATCATGGTCGTTTCCTTCGTAGGGTGTATCAGCGCCCTGCAGGAAAGTTCACTTGCCCTTCTGATAGTAAGTCTTTATTCTCATTCTTTTAGATATGTAGAAAATTATTAATCAAATTCTATTACAACGATACATTTATTATTATATTAGCATTTCAACAAAAGGTGCATTAAAAAATATTTGTTTTCCTGTGCAATTTGCTAAATATCTTTCAGGAAAGAAATAATTAATATGGTTGAAGACAACTAATTATCGGAAGATCTATCGTAGTTAAAATTTAAGAGACTTGTGTTGCTGCTTTGTACATCAAAGTCTTCTTCTAGATTTGCAATCTACTCTACTCTCTCCTTTATTTTTCTTAAAGATGTTTGTGAACCTTGTGGATTGCTTTGAGACATCTAAAGCAATTTGAGGGATCTGCTTCATCGTAAATATACAAAGAACTCAATTTTTCCTAAACGAGCACTTAAAGCTAGTTATATTATAATAACTCTTTACGTATCATTCATTCATGTAGGACAAAACGCGCATAACAGCATATTGTTGAATCAGGCTAAGCTTTATTGTGAAACTTGTTATACTTCCACTGTACATGATAGATAAATAAGCAACAAACTTAGTACCTAAAGTGCTTCCGAGCTGTAATTGGTTTCCAACTGTTACATAAGTTAAAAGTAGATAATTGACACTCCTTCCAAGTCCAATAAAAATTATGTGATAATTAGAAAGTTTAAAGAAATTAACCTTCAAGCAAGTTTACCTAGTTCTGGATAAGCTTATTCCTCCTACTATAAGATTAAATCTGAATTTTGTCAACTATATAACTATAATGGTATCAATTTTAGAGGAGTATCTATGCCTAGATATTCCTACACCATATTCATCCGCTCACTATTTACAATCTTAACCTTATCCCTGAATAACTTTATTTGAATCAAGTAACAATTACCAATGGGTGTCAACTACTCAGAAAGAATTCATTCATTTGCCAACTATGTCACATACCAGAAATTAACTCCAATTCTTCCCCAACATTGCCCCTCCATAAAAAATTAAAGAACTGCAATTAGATGACCTTAGATCGAACAGCTGATCCTTTGAATGTCAACTATCTATCCCCACTGCTATTCCAACCTTCCAATCGTAACAGCAATGTTCCTCGTCTAGACCAAAAGGAGATAAATTTAAACACGTCTCACTGTCCACTACACCAACAATCTAAACAAATCTCTTCTTCTCTTCAAAGATAAATTTAAATTGTAATTCCCACAAGTAGTGGGATTCCCATTGAATAGTAGTGACATTTAAGATGTGACATATTATGACATGATTTGTATGGTTGTATGTTACCCACATTTAAAACATGTCTTTGGGTAGACATCCAAATAACCAAGTCATTCCCCTGTCGTCTCATATTGACGAACATTTCTAACAAGTCTGTAGGTGGTGACTCTTCTGACGAATGATTATGTGTTTAATGTAATTACGATTTGGATCTTATAAGTTATCATCAGTATTCCATAAATGAGACTAACTTTACAAACGATTCAGCTATTTCACATATTTTGAGTGTGGGTGAGACAGTAGCACTGACGATGTACATACTTTTTAGGTTACATTTCGCTCATGCTTCTGACTTATAAACTAGCTTCAGTTTAAAACAGAACTATAACTTGTAATGTGGTCAAAAAATTCTAATTAAACTAAGGTCTCCAAAATAACAAACATTGTAACAATTTTGTACCTATTCAAAATTGTCATAACTACAAATAACTTTTATTTTAAAACTATTCGATAACGATTTTGAACCAGTTTTAAAAAAGGTGTACGATACAGGACTGAGTTCCTTATTCCACTAGGAAGACATGAATTATCTGTCCCTAATATACGCTTGCTCGCGAAATACAAACCACCACGAAATATATTTCGCGTGCCCTATTGCGTCCAAAGGAAATCTCATTTCACATAAACAGAGCAGTCAGGCGACGCCAACTAAGACGTTTGTCTTGTTTGTTCTATCCGGTGGGTACAAAGTTTTCTTGCGTTGTTTTGTGTTCTTAAGTTCGCTTTGTCAAGATAAGAATCCTCGAGCAATTTACAATATTCCTGTTCGCCTACCAGAAATTCGCGGAAATTCAACGGTATATTTCCGTGTTTTCCGCAAACTCAGCCACTGGAGGGTCCGGAGACAGCTATTACATCCCTTCGTGACAGTGGCGTTATTTCTGCGTATTCGCGATACGTGACAAAAGGTGTTCTCGAGGAGAGTAAAAAAAATGTTCCATTTTTCACGCAGAATTTTTCGAGATATTGTTTCCGTAGCGGCAAATTTAAATTATTACTATCTTTAAATGGCTAAAAACACAAATTCGTTTGTTTCATCGTACAGAATTGTTATTTTTGAACTGTGTAACGCTACAATGTACATATTTCTAGATGTTGCTGATTGATATAAAAATAGTAAAAGCTAAATGAGTTTTGCCCAAAATTAAGAATCGCCTTATACCTCGTAATCGATGAAATCTTAAACTGTTATTACAAATTTCCCCTATTTTGACTTTCAAAGCCACATAATGATTTGCTGCCGATACATACCTATGTATATTGGAAAACTAAATTCTTACGCTTTTCTCTTATAGTCCACTCAAACATCAAGTCTTGTCAAGTCATAAAAATAGCACATAAGTTCACTATTTTCCACCCCATTACCACTCACTTAATCGTGGAATGCCTATACCACTTCTATTCGACGCAGAATGATAAATTCTACAAAATAACATCAAAATCACGCCGATCGCACCATACCTGCGCCCAGCGGTCACAACCGAACATTTTTTACATCTTTCAAATACTAATTTATTTATGCATTATGTACAAAACATTTCGTTTCATTATGTTTGTTTACTTAGAAGATATTTAGAGAGAAAATATGTTTTGCACTTTTACAAGATTGTAAAAATTACAATGTAAAATTAATTTCTGTATGTTAGAACCACTCAGTAATATTACAATAGCAAGACAAAATTTCATTATAAATAATTTTAGAATGAAATTGTATACTTTTTTGTTTGTAAAATCACAATGTGTAAGAAAGTTACAACAAAAATGAAAGATAAATAAATTACGGTCTAATTGTAAGTAATTTATTCTTATAATGCGTTATATGAAAACAGAATTTCCAATTCCTGGAGTAGTTACGGCCTATTTTAAGGGATATTAACGACGACAGTGAATTTCTCACGCCTCTTTTATTATTTGCATTCTTAGCAAAATAGTAGCATTTAAAGCAGTGCGTTTCACCAAGTTTAGATCCTTCCTTGGCAAATTCCCTTCATAAAAGGGCTGGAAAGTCCCATAAAACAGTAGTTAGTTTGTGGGAACAGCCATATTCAGTGCCATTTTCTCATAATATTGTTTTTATGGAATAACTTGGCCATATTATTAAGTTGTTTAGAGTATATTAAAATATCTGAAACTCTGCAAATAAAATATTTGAATTAGACTGTTGTTTGACACGAAATTCTAGATGAAAATTCATTAGTAATATAATATTTCTGAAACAAAAAGTCATCCAAATGAAACGAATTTCCGAACTCATTTCATGAGGCTGTTCCTTGGACTATTTCAGAGCCTAAAATAAACTCACCATGCATAATATGAAAAAATTAAGACTATTTCTAAAACTATTTATTTCAGAAAAAAAAATCTATAAAAATTATCTGTTGCAAATTCAATTTTAAATACAGTACAATCATTAGGATGTGGATAAATTGGTGGAGGAGAAATTTGTCCCTTGCTACGCAGTGTGTTGAAATGGAAAAAATGCACTTTTATTCAAATACCTCTAAAAATATCTGCAATAAACTGAACGAACTCCTGAAGTTTTGATTTGTACTTAAAAGACACCCTATATATGTAACAATACAAGAAAGATAATACAATAAGTAATTGAAAAAGTTTTACAATTTTTATATTTATAAAGCCCCAAAGATTTTATATTCATGAACCAACCAGGCAATGCCTGTTATAAAAATTCTTCAGTTAAATTACGCTCAAATTACATTGGTTTTAATTAAGCATTTTACGTGAAGGGAAATAAAAAGAAATTGGGAATTTAATTACCTTGAAAATGTCTGATATAATCTCTTCAAGGTTTTTTGCTTTAAGCACCTCATGTTATTACTGTCATATTAAAGTTGGACATAAAATTCCAATTAGAGACGATCGAGCACTACATTGGAAACGGTCACTTATTCATATCAAGTACAAAGGGAGATTTATTTGAACACGGCAACATTTTAAAAGCAAATTTATCTACTTTATAAAAGACAACATATAAAATTTCAAATCAGTGGACGTTAATCTATTTTTAAATAATAGTTCCAAATACTAAGTACCTACTGTCGAACACTCGATAATAGTCAGCTGATGAAATATCATAGAGCCACTCAAGTGAGTAATTGGCACTCGTGTTTGTTTTGCAGTTACTTTAGTTCAATTCAATTCACTCGTCTAATTAATAATGATCAAGGACTTCTTGTAAGCCATTTACAATGCCACAAGCATAATTCCTGAGCAACGGAAAAGTGTAATCCCATACACGGACATTTTCTTAATTGGAACAATATCGAACGTACAAGGTCTACAGGTTTTATTTTTGAAAATACAAAAAAAATAATGAATATATAAGTTTATGCATTTTCTTGTCAGAATTTTGTATCAGATCAAGATTTTAACAGTGTTTATTAGAAAATAATCGAACTTGTGAACGTAGCCTCATCGATCCAAAGTATTTCTAGTAAGAATTCTGGATTATGTTGTGACTTTTAATAATAATAATAATAATAAAAATAATAAACCTAAATATTCTTGTAATATTATAGTTAGTATGCATTTTCTGTCACAAGGGGATTGTATTGGTATCAATAACTTCAGAACGGCCAATTTTAGGAAAAAAATTCAAGTCACCTTTTTTATATATTTTGTGCATTAGAATATAAATCCGTTGCATAACTTGTAAAAAATGCAGTGGCGTCAAGTTGTACACCACCTTTAGAGCTCATATTTTAGGGAATGCAAGGCTTACTATCATACACTATCTGTACCGAAATTTATTGAGATCGGTTTACAGATTTCGGAGATATAAAACGAAACCGTTCCAGATCTATGTTTACAAGACCTACTATTTTAAAGATATCTATCTGTCCTCGAAGTTTTCTGCATAAAATTCGGACCACCCTCTATTTACCTTTCAGGCTAATGTTCCTTTTCAGCTATATTTCTCTTGTTATAAAACATCGACCCATAATTGTAATCGAAAGTTCTATCCAACTCTATAAAAATGTATGTGTTCTACATAAAAAAGAAATCAGTTGATTTTCAAAACCTGTGACGCACTTTTCCTCGGTTCTCTCTTTCCGGATGGTTCGGTGTAAATTTTTATTACTTTTAACTATTGTGTGTACACTCCCTGTAATTTAATTTTTCGGAACGGTTTTATATTCCTCGGACTGGACTCTAAACGATGACGTTAGTTAATAATTTAAATATTCGGTTTTATCCTCGGGCGCCAGTTTCCCAAAATATGACGTGGGGGAAACTCCACGTATCCCTTACCCTCGGTTTAGAGTAAAGTGCACAGGTAGCTACAGTGAAGAAAATTAATTCCAGGGGTCAATGAATTTCTTTTAGGAGAAAACGGCAGAGAGTTCGGCAGAGAGTACGGCAGAGAGTAGTTTTCTCAGTGTAGTTTTATTTTAACTATGAAATTTAACGGGAGCTCTACAAAACGATATCAGCGTTTTTGCTGGTACGGAATGTTATCGTTTTACCTCGACGGTGAAAGAAATAAACCTATTAAGTTTTACTAGATTTATTCACACAAGGAAAATATTAGTACTTATTTACAAAATACAAATTACAAATAGTGTCAATTTTTATCCCTACCCACTACTAAACGGCTGAAATTATTTACAAGTTTCTTAACAATAATTATATACAAATTCGGACTGAAAGAGACAAAATTAAAAAGTTATGACCCCGGGTTTTTTACCATTTTGCTTATCACCTTAGAAAAGAAATAAATATTTACGAACGGGATCGAAATCAAATATTTATTGCTCTACAATCGTAGACGGTTTTTATGTACAACGGAAAAGGTGATTTTGGACGGTCTGATTAAAATATTGATAGACGTTTTTACTGGTCCCCGCTGATTCTGAAAATAAACCAAAATTTATTCGGAGTTATTTCGGACTTATTTTAAACAGGCGGGCGGTCAAATATCGGTATGATGGCCTAGCAAGTAATGCAAAATTAGTAAACGGAATGCGGTAAGCGGTAGCAATAGTAATAACCAGCGAAGAAAGCCCAAGCGGTGCAAGGCGGAAAGAAAGGATGGTGAAACGGGATTCGGAGTATCTCGCCTTACAATTCGTACTAGCCTTTAAGCGGTATACGTCCTGGTGGCCGATGGTGTCGGACTCTCTGTATACAACGCTTCTCGGTCTGATGGGTATACACGCCGACCAGGGAGAAGCGTACGGATACTATATGGAACGACCCGGAGATTGGGTTGGGCACGCCGAACCTCTAGGTCTTGGTTCACATATCCCCTATTACCCAGCGTACATCAAGGTGCGGGACACCAAGCAACGCTGTAGTAAACACGACGGCTTCGTCAGGATTGGGTTTAACACGCCGAATCCAACGATTGCACTGTCGTGTGGGTTGAGACGGACGGTGGAATTTGTGTGTGGGTTACCAAGAATATTCTTCTCGGGCCCACAGTAATTCCACACTTAAAGTGTACAAATCTTTTCGAACTTGTACCCGGTTGGAACGGATAATAATAAGGAAAATAGTTCTTACTAGGTTTACTGGTTATTCTGGGCTGGCTTCGGTGGAGAGTTCTTGCTGGCGGTGGACGTCTATTCGGTGTTGAGTTCTGGATACGAACTGTCGGTTTCGGAATGTCGAGGACTTTTGTTGCCCAAATCCCCACCGGATTGACACCAGTCGTGGTGGGACCTCCACGTGACCAACGGCTTGTCAGGGTGGGGTATCGGCCGGTCGGACCCGCGAGTGGATATTTGATATATATGTAGAAAAATCAATAATTCTCGCCGCTGGGGTAAAATAATCCGAAATAAAATAAATACTTTTAAATTCAGACCTAATAAAAATCAAAATTAAAACAGGTTCATTACAAACCTTTACAATATTCAGTTCTTGATCAGACAAAATTGGCATCAGACAAGAAACACGTTGTACGTATGACTAAGGAACACCCTTATATTTATATAACACTTGATGGATGAATTTTTTGAGGTAAGGAATATATGGTCAAAAGAGTCAATATCCATATGGCAAAATTATTCTAAAAATAAACCATAACGCTTTTTCTGGCAAATGCACTGCAACCAAACTTTAACCCAAGCCAAGATCAGAAATAGGGCATTATTTATTCATGGGCATCAGGCAAGTTACGTGCAGACTATTATACAGGATGGCCCAATAGTGTGACAAAGTTCAATGTCTCCCTTATTATGAAGATTTGAAAATAAATATTTTATGGAAGTGATGTACCTAAAAAGTTCACAACTTAAAAATATTTTGAATTATACAAGTATAGTAGTATCTGACAAGATGGTTCCAAGGTTTCACTTCCACAAGCCTTTTGAGACTCGAATAGAGGATCAAAGCAAATGGGAGGAAAAGTTTAATACCCTGGAAAGGTGGAGCCTAGTCTGGTTTACAGATGGCTCCAAAATGACCAGAGGGACGGGTGCAGGAATATATGGACTCAGACCCAGATGGAGTGCAAGCTACAATCTGGGGGAGTTTCCTACCGTATTCCAAGCAGAAATTTTCGCGATAATGGCGTGTTTGGCAGATAATGTACGTAGAGGTTATAAACGTAAACTCATATATATATTCTCTGCTAGTCAAGCTGCAATTAAAGCTTTGGGCGCACACAAGATAAGTTCAAAACTGGTGTGGGATTGTTTACAAATGCTGACTGAACTGGCCACCAACAATACAGTCAGACTGTGTTGGGTGCCAGGGCATAAAGGCATTTGTGGAAATGAGAAAGCGGATGAACTTGCTAGGAAGGGATGCGAAACTGAGTTCATTGGCCCGGAGCCCTTCTGTGACACATCTCCCAGTGTGGTCAGGCGGGCTCTGGGCAAATGGACTGAGACAGAACATAGGAAATACTGGACTTCAAGGTCAGGAAATAGACATTCTAAGGAGCTCATGGAGTATCCTTCGAAGGAGAGAGCGAATGATTTACTGAGCTTGAATAGAATCCGGCTCAGAAGAGTGACAGGACTCATAACGGGACACTGTCACTTTAGGAAACATCTACATAAGCTAAAGCTTGTAGACAGTCCGGTCTGCCGAGGATGTGAATCGGCGGATGAAACTTCTCTGCATATCCTGGCGCTCCTTGGGAGACCCTACTTGGAACCCAAGGAACTGAGAGAAGTGTCAGCAAGGAAGCTTTTGGACTTTGTAAAAAGGACAGATCTACTTGCTGAATAGGACTAGTAGTGGGACGCACAATAGGCCTAATCAGGCCGCAGTGCTATGGGACTTATTAGGACCAACCACTAGAAGTAGAAGTAGAAGTAGAAGTAGAAGTAGAAGTAGAAGTAGAAGTAGAAGTAGTAGTAGTAGTAGTAGGTATTTAATTTATTACTAACACTTCTTCGATTCTGTTCATTGTAGTAATTCCTTATTCTTTTTAAATTTTGTTAAAATCTACGTTTAATCATTAAATTTAGCTTTTTTCTGTTGTTAGAGTAACTTACTAACTTATTATTTCGAAAAAAAAATACATTTTCCAACCGGCCTGACAACTTTGTTATACCATCAAGTTAGCCCTGAAGAAAAACAATTAGCTTTACAATTTTAATTTTGTTACTATTGACGGATAAAGAATAAATTATAAATTTTGTTATTTGATAGCAAACTCATGGCCTACTGGAGTAATAAAAAGTAAAATTTGCAAAATTAAAAGGGTTTTGCTAGAAAAGTGCCAATATTTCCGAAAATAGTCATTTTAGGCATAGGATATTATTAATAAAAGTTGTAGGTAATTAACATATTAATCTAAAAATAAAATAATATACCGAGTGTTTCATTTAAAAAAAAATCAAGAAAATGTCCTTCGAAATTCGCCTTATGTGTAGAACACCCTGTACAAAATTATAAAGATTTTGCTATTTTGTTGTTTGTCCGCATGCCTACAAAATATGTTTTCTTAATTACCGGTAGTACCTGCACAGTGGGTAGATTTACAGAACCCTGTCCCAGCGAAAATTATATTATTTTTGCAAATAACTTTTTCATCGCCGCATCGAATACAAAAAGCAAAGAAATCGATAGAAAGAGAATTTTCTCTAGAATAAAAATTTGTATAAATATACAGAGTGTTCCATTTAAGAAAACCCACCTTAAAGATGCTCCGCCCTAATGCATCACCCTGTATAATTCAAAATATTTTTAAACTGTGAACTTTTTTAGGTACATCACTCCCATAAAATATTTCTTTTCAAATCTTCATAATAAGGGAGATATTGAACTTTGTCACACTATTGGGCCAGCCCATATATGATGATGCTTGTCGCTGTTATTACGAGGACGTGTTGTTATCCGTCGAAATCCCAGCAAATTATGTGAAAATAAAACAGCGCTGGGGTCCGGCTTTCGATATAAATAACTGGTAATGATAAATAATACATAGAAAAATTTTATTGTAGCGAAAATTGCTATCCACAACAAACGGATTTAATGAATTGTAGGGGATGTCATGTATTATGCCGTACAAACAATTTTACTGTACATAACGATGATCTATAGCCTGGACAGAACAAACATTCTGCCTGTGACATGCACTAATTATTATTTGATAACGTACATATGACGTGAATTGTATTCCAGTTTTAAATGACATAATTTCTGTTCTAATTTCGAAAGCTGCCTTTTATTTCAGTGTTTAACTAAATATATTAACTGCACGAAGATTTAATGGAAAACGAAGTTGTCATTCGTGATTTACACGTACGTTTTTAGATAATAAATCACGAGTACATATTTTCATATTTATGAGACAATTCATATACACCTACCAAAAGTGCAACTGATTTAATTTTGTTGGTGATAATTTCAGCCCAGATATTTACAGAAGACTCATACAAGTACAGGTTGATTCACAAATGATGACAAAAATGAAAACTCGTATTCTTTGGTGAATTTTAAGGGCAGTCTTTCCTATCAAGTTTTTATCTAGGATACTTCGTTAAAAAGATACACGGTGTTAAACTTAAAAAAATATTTTGAATTTTTTTTAAATAATTATTTTAATTAAATTTTAAATAATAGTAAGTGAAATAATTTGAAATTGGCATATTTTTCTAAATAAAATAGTACGCCACTGCTTTACGGTAATAACCATCATATTTTCGGATTCGTCATTCAATTTTCTACAAATTGCTACTCTCTTATGTTTTTCGAAAAAAAAAAATTGATTTTCGAGTAAAACTTAAAAAAACCAATATTTTCTAACATATGGTTATTAATTTAAAACATCACAGATGTTGGATTCCAGTTCCAAAAAGCTGAATCAACTGAATTTAATTGAAAATAAGTCGCTGTTTTATTGAAAAATTATCAGTGACTACTGCACTTGAATAGTGAAGGAATAAAAATTTATTTTAAGATACATGTGGATCATCTTCAATTATACATAGTGGATCATGGACTGTTTATTAATTTTTTATGTAAATGGCATATCAGCAACATTAATAAGAAAAACAAATTTTCAATAAATATCCTCTAGCGCTATAAGAATCATGCAAGGGGTAATGAGATTCCAAAGTTTCTTAATATCGATTTAGATAGAATTTGTATTCATAATCTTTTCAGCATCCATAAATTCTTTTAGAAAGCAAAAAGTAACACAAGCAGTTCTAAATCAACAACTGATATTGAATTATTTTCTACTGAAGGATAGAAAGAATTAACTTATTATGATCAAGTTACCCAGTTTATACAGCTGTAGACAATAAAATGTTTCCAACGCTTAACGTGAATGTGACTTTGCTGTTGATAGTTTAAGCTCACCCTGACCTTGCTACTCTTTTTGCAAAATTTTAACTGCAATTATAAACGCTCAAGTAGTTTTTCTTTCCAATACCCTGTAGTAATAGTAAATTTCCTTCGAAAAATATCTTTCCTCAAACATTTTCTAAACAATTGACTTCTATAAAAAAGTGCTTCTTGGATTTTCTCTGACCATTTCTGAATAAAATATATTCGGCAGGGTCCTATAACTTTCGTTTCTTCTTGAGCGTAACTATAGTAACATTGTACTACTAGATTGGACAGATTTTATTATCCGCAGCTGTACAATCACCAGTTTTTTTCGACAGATAGAAAAGGTAGACCTAACAACTTTTTTATGTACTTTGTCGGTTAACAATTTGTGTTCTTTTATTCTGCTGCTATCGTAAAATGTATTTTGATTTTGTGTATACATTTGTAGAAGGAGGTTATAAAAACCAATGAGGCGATTTTATTGTCCTATTTTATTGCTCCTATCGGCCATTTCTCGCCAAAAGCACCCTGTTTGAGCTACCGCTTTTTAAGAGTGACATAAGTGAGTTCAGTTTATAACAATTGTAACATACTACCAATCAAGAGTTTCGTCGCCAATGTAAATTTTCCTGAGAAGAATTACTTTAAAAGTTTTGCAAGTGTTGTTATGATGACATAAAAAGTATAAAGAAATAAATAATAATTGCCTTTCACGGAAACATGCGAATATGTGATGAAGCTCCAATCCGAGATGATCTTTTAAATAACCCCACACCACTTAGTGTGAAGTGAAAATGGATTCCATTACATTTGTTCTGCGGTCACGACATTTTGTCTACATCCACCGTATCAATAGCATATCCACTAATTTGTTACTGTAAACATGTATTACTGAGATTTTTGTTCTGAAAATGTTAAAACTTTTACGTCCATATAAGTATACTAGAATATATCATTCGCTTCTCCTCAGTCACTCAGTATTCAGTATCCATTTTTCATTATTTTAAATAATTAATTTAGGAAATACATTTAAATCGTATCAATAAAATAGTGCCGAAAGCTCTTTTAGGTAACATCTATTTTCCGCTTTTAAATTTTAATGTCTTTTTTAATCCCAACAGCACACTATAATTTCGGCTGTGAAGAAAAATCATTAAACTTTCCTTAAAGTAAAGCCGCACACGTTTTATTTCTATCAGCCCAAAGTTAAATTGAACGGTAGAGAACAGAAATAATCATGACAAATGATTTTTACGTCTAATTTGTATGCGAGAGGTTTATTTAAAGAAAAGTTGTTCTAACGTGCTTTCTTTACCTTTAGTCTTTTGTTTTCTTTTTTTTTACGTTAGGGAAATGGAGCACAAAGTAGCGCCAACCAGAAAGTTAATCGATAGCAGATGGTGTGGAGGCCAACTTTTTTTATGGATTTTAAACAAAGGGAAAGGTTTAAACACGAAGATATTCTTAAACTTAAAAACTAGAAGAACATGAAATTTAATACAAAAGTTTTAGAAGTATCTTTCATGTTATTAAAATCTTAAACATTATAGAATATCCATCGACAATGGTTGTACACTTTTGATAACTGAATCATGATTTTAGATATATTCTACGTGGCCATTGGTTTAGGGAGAAAATTGAAAAATATCTCAAAAAGTTGTTTTTTCCGACTAGATATAGAAAGAAGTAAGTAGGCTTAAAAAATTGAATTTTAGATTTACATTTCGAACAAAAAATAAACTGTCTTGTTTAGCAAAATTCGTCAATATAACAGTGCGTATTCTCAAGTACAGGATGATACAGTCATTCATTTTGTCCTCGGAAGGCCTAATAAAGACAGAAAATGGGAAACAACATTACTCGACCTTTTAAAAGATAAGAATATTACTCCTTAACTCCCGTTAAATCGGCGGCCTACTCCTCAACACATTTTATGACAGGATACGCACCGGTAGACTGCAGAGCGTTCGAACGTTGAAGCGAAACAGCTGATTTTCCCAGTCGTTTTGAATTTTGCAATAATTTCAAAATGAAAGTGCAGCGTATCCCAACTTTATTAACGAAGTGATATGGACAAATGAGTGTTTTTTAATCGTGCTGGCATTTTAAATAGTACATACTACTCTTTTAAAAGCAATAAGTTGCTAAGTAGATATACGTATTACAAACTGAATAATTAATTGAACTTAATACTAAAAACTCATATTCCAACATAGAGAAAACGTTAACAATATTAAAAATTACTAAATTCGAAAACAATAATTATCGTTATCCATTTGTTTTTATTAACAAATAAATAATACATAACTAAATATTTAAAATGTAAAAAAATATCTTATTCATTAACGTGTCTAGGTAAAAAGATCTGTTTTTTCCTTATAGTTCACTACAGATTAAAAATGCAGTAAACGCTAGGTTAATGACCGAATAATGCGGTAGATCAAGATTCACTCCCGATAAACCTTTGTGGGTCAGCGATTAGGAGCGGTTCGAAAAGGGTGTTTAAAGCGTGATTTGAATATTTTTTTGTTCAGAGTAAATATGCATTTTAAAATTTTTTAGTTGTGTATTCATATTCTACTCATATTTTTTATCTTAACCTTAAAATTAATGACATTATGACTGAATCACCCTGCATTTCTAAATTACAATGTGTATTCAGTATTGTCATCTCGGTCTGTACCGTGCTCTTTGAACGAATATTACAAATTTTATAACATTTGGTACCTGGTGAAATCTAAAACGGTTAATGTACGTTATTTCTGCGGTGACAGCATGTTGTCTGCGTTTGCCGTATATCAAAAACATACTACAAGCAAAATTTACAGAGTATTTATTCTGTAAACTTTGCTACAAGTTACTAAATCTCGCAAGAATAGTTATTGCACGTGGCTCACTGATAACATCAAGTTAATGCAAAAATTTACGTAATAAGGCCTTTAAAAAGTATCGACTATCCAAATTTGCTGAGGATTGGTCCTCTTATAAACATAGAAAATTAACGACTTGTGCCATCAGGGCAAAAAAAAGAGCGTACCTTACTTGCAAATTTCAGAACTCTAATGCTAAAGACAAATGGGATGAATTGAAAAGATTAAATTATGCAAAAGAAAAGATAAATATACCTGAAAATTTAAGGGATGTTGATAAGTTAAATAAATATTTCATTGAATCATCATGCAAAACTGTTGCGCCTGATGTTGAAGTTATATTTTTTTATAAAAATAATAAAATAGTTGATAATTCGTTTAGCTTTGACACTATAACTGATAATTTGATAATGCATATAATTAAAAATATGAAATCTAAAACATTTGGATGTGATAATTTAAATATAACACTTATACGTATATGTTGCCTGTATATTATATCTTTTATTACGCATATCATAAGTATGCATGTATAGATCAGTCTTATTTTCCTAAATCCTGGAAATGTGCAAACGTCATTCCTCCTCCTAAGGTTAACAATCCAACAGAGCCTACCCATCTTCGATCGATCTCAATTTTACCCGCATTGAGTAAGATTCTTCAAAAAGTTATGGAAATGCAAATTACTGCATTTCTAAATGCCAATAATGTCCTTCCGGAAAAACAATCTGGTTTTAGGCGAGGATATAGCTGTTCAACTGCTCTTTCTGATTTGACAGATAATATTTTTAACTCAAGAGATAATAGTGAAGGTATGGTACTGGTCTTGGTGGATTATAGTAAGGCGTTTGACACTCTTAATCACGATATACTCAATTCAATTTTTCATTATATAGGTTTTACAAATCCCACATCATCGCTAATAACCTCATTTCTTTGTGATAGGAAGCAACGAGTATCACACGATAATAAATTTTCACAACCTCTTGTCATGCTGTCTGATGTGCCACAAGGAAGTATATTAAATAAACCCAAAAAATCTGCTGCCTTGCTTTTCTGTGGTAACAATATTAGAGCTAACTTATTGGATAGACTGACGATAAAAATTAATGATGATACTATAGAGTTTAAAGATTCGGCAAAAATTTAGGTCTTGTTATTGATTATAATCTTAGATTTAAAGAGCATGTAACTATTATTCTTGCGAAAGCGTATTCTGTGTTGAAAATGATATATTCGCACAGACAACTATCTGAATAGAAATATAAAAAAAATGTTATGTGATTCCCTGATTCTATCCATATGTAATTACTGTGATAATGTGTATGGTCCGTGCTTGAATAATATCGATTCTAAACGTTTACAAAAATTGCAACACTTGTATCCTAGATTTATATTTGGAATCAGACGCACACAAAGAATTTGACATAAACTAAAGGAATTATCTTGGTTCAATATGTACAATAGAAGATACTTGCATCTAACTTGTTTCTGTTACAAGATTTTGAAATTTAATGCCTCTCCATATAGGAAAATTAAATTCAGGACTGACGTTCATAATTTAAACGTTGGCAGAAAACATATATTAAACATACCTTATCATCACAAGCAAAACTCTCTTTTAGTTATAATATAGTTTCATGTATTAATAAGCAGAACGTTATTGATCTTTCTCTGTCCTGTAATTTATTTAAAGCAAAATTGCAATCAAAACTGTTATCTGCACAATGATCCCATATTGTTAAATTATTATTGTTATTATTATAACTTTTACTTAGTTTGATTATTATTATATCTATTTCCCAATTCGTAACTGTTCTAATTATACGATATATCTATTAATAAAACTAGCACTTGGTTATAAAAATATGTTTAACCGACAACTCTTCGTAAATACTCTATATATCCTCTAATGAAAGAAATTTTCATTATGTATTAAGATATAAATAGGTACTCCAATAAAAGCCAAATATGGAAATTCTGTCGACTCTTCCCAGGCCTTTAGGATAATTACTTTGCACTTGAAGATTAAACCTGGCTTTAAGTGGAAGTTACGACTTTTATTCGGTAAGACAAAACCCCGCCGGATAGAAAATGAAACAGCCAAGAGGGCGGCCTTAATGCGCATCCGGGTATGTTAGGTACAAATTTTATTGAATTAATTTTATTTCAGCAGTGCCATAAACGGTCCGAAAGCGCCATAATTCCTTTGAAGTAAATTCCAGTCACCTATAAATGAAACAAATGTATCCCGACCCTCCCCACAAGACAGATTATTCGGGATTCTCGAGGAGTGTGTTCGGCGAGCGGAATACGATTCTGAGGCGCAAATGGAAATGTATCGCTACATTCAAATTAGTTTATCTAGAAGTTAATTACGTTACTACAACTTTGTTGTTCCTTAACAAATTCTAAATTAGCTCATGATATTACGCTGAGGTGTTCATTACAGATAGCAAAGTTTACTAAAAGGGCTTAGAGCGAACGGTAAATAATAATGGATTCTAATTAGAAGGGTTAAATGTTTATACAGGCTGTTAAAAATAGGACTCGAAAATTTAGGGAACTCACGTAGAGAAAGCAGAACATCTTAAAAGAGAAAAGAAAGAAAGAAAATGTGACCAAATTTTCGGATTTCTATTTGGTTGTTTTGAGAGTTAGGATACGCTTTTTTCTGGTTGCTACCTTATCTTTGACACCTTTCATAGTACTTTTAGTCGCTAATCACTTTCCACTAATGTTTTGAGTGTATTTCGCCCAAGTTTCAATTCTGAATGATATGCTCTTATACATATAATCACTAATTTGTTTCTGAAATCTTCGTAGCTCTTTTAGTCTCTACGTGTTTTTTATTTATAATCTGAGCGTTTTCTCCATAGTTTCCAGTTTGAAATTTGAGTTTTCCAATAATATTTTTCTGTTTAGTTACTGTTCACAAATTTGACACGAAAATATTGATCTTGAAAAGGAAACTGAAAGAGATGGATGATTATAGTTACTTAATTTTGCGAACAAATACCTATTTTACGGAGAGAAACCGAAAAAAGGTTTCATTTGTTAGTTTTATTTTGAGACGTAGGCTTGCTAACTTATCTATAGGCCAGGAAAAAGAGCTGGGAAATTACCATTTCGTGACTTTTTGTTTCGGCAAGCTGAATTTATCACTATGTATGTTAAATATTATGTACAATAACATATTAGTTTCTACAGTCATAAAAATGGGGGAAGATTGTTTACAGGCTGGATAATTTTTACGTAAATTCACGTTTTTCTTTTATAGCTTTTTCCGTTCATTTCCACGAGTAAAATACTTTTTTTTTCGTCTTTAAAGGACCTACAAAATAAGCCCGCGAGCGTCAAAAAATGTTGATTAGGTCAAAGGTTATAAACAGAAAAAGTTTATTTATGACTTTTGAATTAAACATTTATAAACTGAGTTATTATTACCAGAACGTATTGGCATCGCATCCTCTCATTCCTTATCACTGTCTAATAACTCACACGAAATCTGGAATCGGTAAGTTGAATAGTTTACAAGTTATGGCCTTATAAACAAATTAACTAATTATTAGTCCACACGCACTGATTTTTTTCATGATATATTTCATAATAATACATTGAAATCTATCATATTTTTTTTAATTTCAAATTTGCAACCTGGAATTTTTTTTTATTTTTTGGTCTTAGTTGCAAAATGAAATATACGACGCATGAGCGTGATATAGCTATAATATTATTACATATTCGGAAAGCTTATGAAAAGAGATTTAAGTTTAAAGTCGTCAAGGTTTATTGAAAAACAACGGAGTTACAGATTGTCAAATATATTATTTTCAAGCGAATTTCCCTTTTTTAACGGCAGGACTATGAATATTATCGTCATTTCGTCATTTTCTTCGGACTCGCTGTCGTTTGCATCCCCCACCCTTCAGGCGCGTCACGGCTCGCCGAAAAATCAAGCGACCCCTCTGACTTTTAACAATATTTCTTATGCACTTAACATTCTTCCACAAATAAAATATTTTTATCTGGGAAAGTACTCGGGTTGCCGGTTATGACAGTATTTTTTTGCCGCTACCGACCTAATTTGTTTAACAATAGGCCGTCAACTTTGACAGTCTACAACTCCATTGATTTCCAACGAATCTTGATGATTTTTTTTTAACTTAAAGCTCCTTTCATAAGCTTTCCGAAAATGTAATAATATATAAATACAGGGTAGCCCATCGAAAACGTACCGCAAGGCATTACAGGGTAGTAATGAACTTTTCGGCAAAATCCAAAAACAGGTAAAGTTTGCTTCTGAGGGGGACAACTTTTGGCGCAAAAAGCATAGCAAAATCTTCAACCCCCTAAGTGGGGGTGCCATCCCCCAAAATTTTTTAAATGGGAATTGGGGTCAAGTGGGGGGTCATTAGAAAGGGCTTTTAATTCTCTATACATCGATTCTTACTTTTTGAAAATCGATCCATTATTTTAGAAAATATGCAGCTTTGAAAATACGAACAATATTTTTGACGAGAAATGCGAAAATCGATTTAATTTTACTTCAAAACTTACGGTATTAGTCAAGTAAATGCTGAAAATGTTGTCCGCCAACTTGCATACAATGATACAGGTTGTCTTCAAANGTGCGATTGTGGAAGATGCTCGGGATCGTCCAGACTAATAATTAGTTAATTTGTTTATAATGCCATAACTTGTAAACTATTCAACTTACCGATTTCAGATTTCGTGTGAGTTATTAGACAGTGATAAGGAATGAGAGGATGCGATGCCAAAATGTTCTGGTAATAATAACGCAGTCTGTAAATGTTTAATTCAAAGTCATAAATAAACTTCTTCTGTTCATAACTTTTAATAACTTTTAATCTAATCAATATTTTTTGACGCTCGATGGCTAGTTTTGTAGGTCTTTTGAAGACGAAAAGAAAAATATTTTACTGTTTTCTTGTGGAAATGAACGAAAAAAAGTTATAAACGAAAAACATGAATTTACGTACAAATTATCCAATTAACCAACCTGTAAACAATCTTCCCTCAATTCTTATGACTGTGGAAACTAATATGTTATTGTACATAATATTTAGCATCTGTAGTGATAAATTCAGCTTTGCCGAAACAAGAAGTCGTGTCCAACTCTATACAGGGTGTTCCAAAAAGGTTGTGCCAAACTTCAGGATTTTAGAGGGAACATTGTGATGAAAAAGTTTTGCATAGAGACCCCTAGTCTAAAGTGAGCCGTTTCGGCTCCAAAGTCATTGTACTTCCTGAGCTATTGGACAATGCACACGTTCCTATGTGTATACGAGCTAGAATGTGATTGCAACAAGACGGTGCACCTGCACATTTTTCCCGTATTGTACAGGATTACCTAAGCCAACAATTTTCTGCACGATGGATCGGAAGAGGATTTAATCCCATTGGATTTTTTCTTTGGGGTTACATCAAGTCGTTGGTGTATGAAACTCCCGTTGACAGCCAAGATAAATTATTAGGAAGAGTGATGGCAGCTTCTCTTTAAGTACAGCAAGATCCGCACATTCTCCAACGGGTGCGTGATTCTATGCTTAGAAGGACAAATTTATTTAACGAAGTTGGGGGTCGTCATTTTGAAACTTTATTATAATTTTTTTCTTTATCAGTAATAAACAATAATGTGATATTGACATGTTTTACATTCAAGCAAGTCATTTTGAAACTTTATTATTTTTCGTTATCAGTATAACTCTGGAGCCGAAACGGCTCATTTTTGACTAGGGGTCCCTATGCAAAAGATTTTCATCACAATGTCCCCTCTAAAATCCTGAAGTTTGGCACAACCTTTTTGGAACACCGTGTATTTCCTGGCCTATAACCCTTTTCAAAGCACCTTTGGTCAATATGCACTTTTCACTAATATTTTCAACGTTTTCTATCCAGTTTATGATTTAATGATCATGCTTTTATAGGGTTGCTATCTTGTCTCTGACATATTTTGTAAATCTTTTGGTCATGAAGCACTTTTTAATTAATATTAAGCCTTTTATACACGATTTTGAATTTGAGGAAATCGAATAATTATTTTTGTTTGAAAATATTAACCTTGCAAACGAAAACTGAAAGAGTGCTGATTAAAGTTGCTTAATTTAGCGAACAACTATTTCACGAGGGCAAATCTTAAGTATCTTAGAATTTTAGGAACTATGAAAAATGAAAAAAAAAAAATAAAATACGTAACTGTACTCTGCTTTAGGGCAAATGTTATAAAAAAGTCAATTTGCATATATGTATAATAGAAAAGGATTATTTTAAATTCATTCTACTGTTAGGTATATTATTTCACATTAAATGGAATACGTATATATTAAATATTTCTATGGTGAAAGGTCCATACGTAAAATGATTGAAACATAATGTACGTTACATTATGTTTTCATTTTTCTAAAAGTCATAATATTTTTATGCAACGCATTTTACTCGTACAATATATAATTCTATTAATGTTAATATAATGTATCAATTCTGTACTAAATACATTAAAATGAAATAATTATTATCTAAAATTTTAAAACGTTATTAAAATGCAAATATATCGTACTTTGAAAATCCGTTTCATTTTAAACATTTTTGACACAATAAATGAAAAATAGACTGCATTTTGAAAAGCATTTAGTTTGATGTGCGTACGATATTAAATTTCTAGTTTTGTCGAAATAAATTCAATACAAATTCTGTGACATCATTTAATACACTTAGAAATGATAATTAAAGCTGAGATAATAACCACAAATGTAACTATTTTCTCTTCTATTTAATATACAACGTCATTATAACGAACAATAATGCAGCAAATGCGTTAAACAAAATCATTACTGAACTAATAACTCCACAAAATGACAATTAATTAAAGTTTTAATTAATAAACATATTTACGGTGTAATAATAATTAATGGTTTCCTTTGTCAAACTTCGCATAATCAGGTACTAGTATTTATTTATTTTAATTTAATTAACACATTGTTAATCAGTGATACATAATACAGCGGTGGCATACCTTCAGCGGTTTTATACCCGGTAGCCAATAGATGATTATTTTAAAAATTATTGTTAATCTGGCTGTGTTATAATTTTGTCAGTGTCTAGCAACGGTGTATGCTTTGTCTAATCCAGGACTTAATAAAAAAATAATTCTAAGAACAATAACACACACGGCGGTTTCTGCCGTCCCCTCCCGGCAATCTGCTGTTGTGGAATATGATTAGTTGTCTCATTGTCATTATCCTTTAGCATGTAAAGGTGGTCGTGTACCCTCACACTTCGGATTGTCGGATTGAGCGACGGTTACTGGAGTCTGCATTTTCGCCTGTGGTGCTGGGATGTCAGCGGATGCTTAATTTAGATGACGTCGATATTGTCGCTCTTCCTACATTGATGGCGAGATCGCTTGGCCTTTAATAGTCCACACTGCTTTTTTATAATCTAAAGACGCACTTACAGTTATATATGCTTTAGTTTGTGTTTTGGGTTTAATTATTGGTGAGATTTTAAACTTAAACCTTTTGCGCTAAGCACTTTGTTTTATGGGAGCACTTTCTTGTATCGTGTGTCTTTTCAGTGTCTGAGTGCTGGACTAGAAGTACTAAAGCTTATGTGTGTGAGGGCTTCTTAAAGTGCCTGTATGGAAGCTTTAGGAGCTTGTATTTTGTATGAGAGTTTTAGAGCTTAAGTTTATGTTTCATCCTTGGAGATCTTGTGTATGGACGATTTAAGAGCTTGTGTACGGCAGATTTAGGACCTAGTATCCTTTAGGGCAATGGGAGCTTTGAGTTCGTTGTAATTTTTAGGAGAAATTCAATTTTGAATTTTAAAGTTCGACATATGAAATAATTTGGATCTTACTACTTGCACTGACACCACTGATCCTACAGTGATTATTAAACTGTATGTTCCATGGGCTGACGTTCGACCACCTTGGACGTTGCCTTCATAGGGCGTTCTGTAGTGAGGTCCGCGCCAGGTTTGGATAAATGGTGTTTTGGAACAACATCCTCCTGTGAATTGTGGGCGTTTCCGACGAGTTGTGATGCATTTTGGTTAATGGTAACCCTAACATCGTTTTGTAGTTCGAATTTTTCGGACTACAAATAACGACTTAAATTTTGCCGAAACTCAAAAAAGGGGCGAAAATTTTCACACCTTCTGCGCTGTTGGCGACTTCTGGGCGATGAATGACGTGCGTGGTCAGCATCGTGTGATACGGGTGATGATTCTTGGCGGAATTATTTGGGTTCGTAATGAAACTGTTGGAAAATCTTAGAGACATGCGTGAACATTTTTGTGCCTTCTTGTGCGGTCGGAGGCAATTTGGTTAGCACTCCGGTACATGCGCTGTCAGCATTTTCTGGTACGGCTGATGGCTTTTGGTGGCAATTATGGCCTTGCGGGGAAAATTTCAGAAACTGTGATGAAAATAATTATGTTCTACTGCCTTATTATCTACTTAATAGGTCGTCTGCAGTTGTTTGTAGGTATATGGTTCCGGCAAACTTGGCGAAGACTGCTCCTTGTATGGAGCGTTTGGAAAGGTTAACAAATTCTTTTCGAAACATGGGTGAATTTCGAAAAGTAATTAAAGTAATTTAGTAAGTACTTTTAAATATAGAAACATCAAACATTTTTTTCTTGTAAAAAAACCTGTAACTATTTTATTATATTTTGTTTGGTGATATCGGTTATATGATTAATGGTGATTATATTCTTAAAGTGCTTTTAGCTTAGTACCTATATGACGGTTTTTAGGTCCCAATTCTTGACACATGCACCAATTGACGTGAAATTTTAACAGTAAGTAGAAAATTGCTCAATTGCTTTCACCCTGGGGGTGAATGCTACCGCTTCTCGAGGGTGGCAATGAAGACACCCATTTTAATTGCAAAAATCAATAGAGGGATGAATTCTACGCAAAAATGCTCCATAACGTTTTTTCCAAAAATTAATATTTTCCGAGTTATTTACGATTGAAAATGTTGTTTTTTCATCTAAAAAGTGAATGTTTTTCAACCATTTTTGATAAATAACTCGGAAACCCATATAAAGCAAAAATAAAGTTTTTGAAATAACAAATCGATTAATTTTTTGTTAATTACCGTAGATGTAATAATAACCGAGTTATCACTCTCTAAAGGTGATTGTTTATTTTTCGGAAAGTAAAATCGAACATTTTACCGTAAAATAATGGCGAAAGAACTAATTTTTCGAAGAAAATGAATATAAACTTTTTTAAAGTTCTTGGAAAGACCTTTAAAATGCTTTTTGAAAAAATTTCGTAGCTCAAAATGGTCATCTCATTTTTTCGGAGAAAAAATCAATGATAAAATCTATGGCTGAACCATAAAAATAGAAACTAAGCGTAATACATATACAGTTGACTTTATTTAGGTACTAATAATAATAGGCTCTGCAGGTTTGACTGGTTTAGAATGCGTAAATTTAAAAAAAAATTTGAAATAATGAAAAAACCATTTTTTTTAATTTTTGAAAAATTCCCTTTTTTTGAAATAACTCAAAAAGTGAACAAGATACTTGAAAAATGCAAGAGTTCAAAAGGTCTCTTTTTTATAATATTTTTGCTATCAATTTTTCTGTTGAGCAAAAATTAACTGAGATATTACGTTTTTTAGTTTGCATTTGCGTGTAAGGACCACCTTCTTTGAGCCCTTAAAACCTAGAAATCTCGAAAACGAAGAGTTCAAGACTTTTGAACTATAGAGGTTGATTTGTAGCTCTTGCAATTCCCTGCAAATTGCTTTTTGGAGCGATGAAAAATATTAAAAATTAAAAACGTTATCGTGAAAAAACGAATTGTATTATTCAGTGAAAATTCTCGGATCGTGTAAATGCCTTAATTTCCGATAGTTTCCGAGGCGTAATACACGCACAAACACACACATCAACTTTAAATGAAATTTTAGAAGCCTGTAGATACTGCACAGTAGTTCTATACGAAGCTGCTAAAGAAATACAAGCTCAAAAATTGGGCATCAAGGACTTTACATCTGTTCTGGAGCGCTTGCGGTTCGAGTCCATGGTTAAAGCTACTAACAAGAAAACGGCTGTGAAACTATCATCTCTTGTCCCCACAGTTCTGGACCAACACATTAAGAGAGTTTTTTTACAAACTCAGGTGTAGCTTGGTAATGATAGCATTAATCCAACTGATTGGGGATGGATTAAAAATGAAAATTCTCTCCAGAAAATCAAAATGTTCAACCAGCCTGCCCCCCGAAGAATTTTTGAAAATTATATTTTGCAATTGCAAAAAAGGATGCTGTAACCTGAGGGGTTATTACTTTAATTATCTACCTTTAATTAATTATATATTTAATGCTCGAAAGAGTTACTATTCAATTCTCGAAAGAGTGACTACTTAATTCTCGAAAGAGTGACTACTTAATTCTCGAAAGGGAGTTTATTATCATTAGATATACTTTAATTGACACGTGGGAACTTAGAAATGTTGTATGTTCAGAAAATTACTTCCAAGCACTTACCCTTTCATTGCTTACGTGGGATGTAATCCAGTGGTTGGCATACAGGGTAGCACTGAAGTTGGACAAACAAAGGAAACACAAAACTTCCAGGAAGGGTTTTATTAACAATAAACAAAACAAACAAACAAAATAAAAACACAACGGCTCGACGACATTATTAATTAATTGATTTAATCGCGACTGCGTACCGAGATTCAGGGAATGCGCGCTCTATACAAAATTTAGAAAAAACTATCAAAATTAATTAATTAGCCCGAGACTTTAAAGTTAATAATTAGTTTGCTCAATGTGAAACTTAAGAACGAACTGCAGTTTTCGAGGTCCTTCCTAAATTCCACAATTCGCTTTGACCACGCCCATTTCGTGGGTCCAGAAGTGTTTGTTCTTGTCTTATTGGCGGGGACCTGAATATCGGGACGCTTGTATATAACTATATTAGGTTAATAATTACCTAATTGACTTGACTTTACATTTATAACAATAATTATATGACTTACTAGTAACCCTAACCTTCCCCTATGACTCCGCGTAGCAATTACGGGACGGATTAGTCGATCTCATTTAATCTACTCTTATAGCTAGGAAAAATCCGTCAAAAAACCCAGCTGCTTAGGTATACTCTCTTTTCGAATTACTATCAATTTTACAATATAATTTAATTCTAATTTGGAATCTCCACGCTCTTCTTGTGGTTACGCGCGTTATTAAATGCATGTGTCAAGAATTCGGAGGTTATTTGGTCAACGGTAAAAATAGGGTATTCCCTATTTTTACCGTTGTATACTGGATTATTTTTGGTTGAGATGTAAATCACCCTGTATATAAATATTTTCGGTGTTTGAGTTGTTTGAACTTATAGACATGTTGTTTTTCTTCCGTCGTTCTTATTTCTTATCTAATTTATGCAATCAATCTGCAGCCAGAGTACCCGAGACCGACTGAGGTTTCTATTATTTATAGACGGGAGGAATAATTCAATTTCGCGGCCAACATTCGGGTTAAATTAATACATTTTAATTAAGCAAATGGAAAGTAACCCTAACTGGATAAAAGACGTACTTTATTACAGAATGCATTCAGGGAAAAGTTTTATATTAAATTGTAAAGGGTCTATTAAAATCCAGAGACAGAGGGCGATTACATTGTACCCGGGGATTTGTTATGAAGCTCGGCGCGGTCGGGCTGAGTGAAGAACGCTGTATCAGAAAGAAGCCTTTCCCCACAACTACAGAACAATACACTTTTGTCGACAACTTTCTGAACTGGATCTTTCTAAATCTTTTTAGTGAACCGCCCCTCCGACCGAGCCCTGTTAACTAAGAGCCCGATTAATTAGGAACTGTTACTGCTTTAATGATAAATTGTAACTCCTGATGTTAATTATTTCCAACAAATTGCATAGCTATAAATCCCGCATTATTCGGCTCCTAATAAATGGCCGGTCACGGGGTCTGGTTTATTACGGCCCGTGATTAAATAGGAATTCACTCGCTGATACGGCTCCTACGCGTAATATAATTCCGCGCTTAGATCCAGATACCTAATAAATTTATCACAATACCTCCTGCGAGCGAAACACATCCAATAAAAAATAATTGAATTGAAATAAAAGGCGCTATAACATACACAACTTAAGTACACAATCAAAGTAAAAATATCGGGTGAGTCCTTTGGGTAAGTTGTCAAACCCGACTCTTTTTAGAAACTAAAATTTCAGGGAAAGAGTATTTTTGCTTGAAAAGGGGAAAGAAAACTATTAACTATGTTTTTAATGAAAATATTTTTCCATTCTCTATTGTACAAATGCCTTTTTGTAAATGTCACTTTGACGGCTAGTATTATTCGAGTGCCATGACTGAACTGATATATTATTTAATAAAATTTTATCAATCGTTACTAGGCTGCAAACAGAACAGTGCGAAAATATCGAAAGATAGTTATACAACACTCCACTTCTAAATTTATCACGAATAGAAAATAATGATATTAGAAATATTCCACCAATTTTAATGCATCCATTAAAAAGCTCTTCAGATCAAATTTTAATTTAATAGAAATATATTAATACAACGTTACAATCAAAATACATTATCTATAAAGTGTAATTATTGAGCTCAAAATGAAGTATCCTACGTACAAAACTTTCTATAGAGATAGTTATCCAAGCCTATTAATACGAAATGAAATAATTAAATTGACATATTTTGTATGAAATACATTAACCTAAACGTTTGTTGTAACAAACTGACATTAAAAGTATCTAGAACTAAATACGAGAGGGTTTTTATTTATACAGGGTATTTGTAAATAAGTGCGAAACATTTTAGGGGGCGGTTGACGAAGTAATTTTGTGAAAAAAGTTCATATAAATGTTGGTAGAAGTATGCTTCGTTTCCGAGATGTTTAAGTTTTAATTTTTTATTTACTTTTATTAATTATTTATTTTGAGTTTTAAAGATATTGACTCGAAATTTGAAAAACGCTTTGGAGAGATAATTGTTCATTTTTTGGAATATTTCTACTTGCACCAGTGACGTTCGTGCGAGAATGCCACAACTTTTTTAATAAAAAAATGGTACGCCACTGACCTTTTCCCGTTTTGAAATTTTTTTAGACATCCGCCATCAATTCTGAATGAAATTGGTCTCTTCAATTTTTTTCGTAGGATGCACCGTTTTTGAGGAAAAAATAAAACATATTTTATTGCAGGTTTTGTTAATATTTTATTTAAATTTGGAAGTAGAAAAATTTGGATGACTTTAAAAAATGCACATTTATCCCCCCAAAGCGTTTTTCAAATTTCGAATCAATATTTTTAAAACTCTTTCAAATAATTAGTAACAATAAATAAAAAAATTTAATTTAAACACTCTGTATCTCGGAAACGAAGCATATTTCGACCTACGTTTATATGAACTTTTTTTCACAAAGTAATCGGCAATCACCCCATAAAATATTTCGCACTTATTTACAAACACTATAATATATGTATGTGGATATATCAGTATTCAACGTATACCTCATTTACAGCACCACAAATGTTTATGAAATATTTGCTGAGTTTTTAGGGTAAAAGTGACTATTTGTCATACAAAATATAAGGCTTTATTTATCTTTACAGAATGATCAAAATGATCTTGAGAATTGAAATACTAGATAGTTATGATCACGAACCTTGAATTTCCCCAATGTGTAAAATTTTTGTAGTTTGATCACTTTAAATTTGTAGCATATTTACATGCATAAGTAAAATTATTTTATGTATAATTTTTTTATTTGTTTGGTGTTGCATCTCTTGTTTAATAATAGCAAGTATGTGAAAAAGTTAAAACAAAATAATTCTTTGAGTTCTGACATTTGTCAGTAAAAACACTGAAAATTAAGAATGCCTACTTGTCAACAGAGACAACAGAAAAAAATTAAATTATTTGGGTTCTGATGTTTCTGACAAAGCTTTGGAGAATAATTCTTTGGATACTGATGAAAATTAAGATTTTACTGGCATTTGTCAACAAAGAAAATATAAGTCTTAAAAATTTTTAAGATCTGACGTTCGTCATCAAAGAAATTGAAATTAATTCTTTAGTTACCGGCGTTTGTCAGCAAATAAATAGAAAAGTGTTTCGTGTTACTGACATTTGCCAACCAAGAACTTGAAAATTAAATCTTCGGTTACTGACATTTGTCAGCAAAGAAAGAAAAATACATTTTTTGGAGTCCGTAGGTATTTATGAGCAGGGAAAGTGATAATTGAAATTACACATTTAATTTCTAATGTTTATTAGCAAAAAAAAATAAAATTGAAATTCTTTGGCTATTAAATAACTTCTGTGCAAGAAAATTGAAAATTAAGATTGTCTCATTACTGAAATAAGTATATCAGCAAAGAAAGTTAACAATTAAAATTTTTCAGCAAAACTTAATATTTCTAAACGCACGACAAATAATCGAATGCTTGCTAAATAAGAAAAGTTTGGCAAAGAGATAGTTACGCAAAAAATTCGGCAAGTGCCGCATATGTGACGCCATCTTTAATATGTGTTTGAGAAGACACAACACTTTTTTCTATGTTGCTGAACGATAAAAGTAACATCAAACTTAATCTGATAGAAACTTCGTAAAGAAACCGAGTAATCCTTATTAATTGCTCGATAAAACATTTTCATCCCATCGCACAATTTCGTGGACTGAGGAACCTCGAGGAAACCGTTTAGGATTTGGTAAGAAATGTTCATTATAAGTAATAATCATGCAGAAAAGTTTTCATAAATTATCTAAATCGTAGCCCATAAAAAAGTCCATTTTGCAGTAAAAATTCTACCTCGGCGAACAATTTAAATTATCTCCTATAAAAAGCAGCGGTTGAAATTAGAGCCATTTAGACATAACGACCTTGTAATTAATAAGAATAAGCGACGTGAAATAATTAAGATAATACACGACGCCGGTATATATTAAGATGCTGCTGTGACATAAATTACTACACCAGACATTACAATGCGGCTGATAAAGCAAGAATAAAGCTGTAGCTTTTTTGCAACATTAGCTGAAATAAATTATTTCTTATCTCTCAAGGTAGGTGTATTTAGGGACGTTGTGTAAGATGTGCTTCTAATCTTGACATTTGCTCAGAAGCAAGTACATAGATATACATGTTATGTTTTTCCGAAGTCAGTTGGACATGTATAAAAACGTCTAGCAATAAAATTTAATGAGTTTCATAGGCGTCCCTAAAAAAGTTTTCTGATGAAGGTAAAAAATTATAATAATTTGTATATAATGTGTAGAAAATCTCTATTACATGTTCATTTGACCAACAACATATTTTAATTATTTATGTCCTCAAACAATTTTATTATATTGATGGTAAATTTCATTTTGTTCCGTTTCAAAAGGTCTNGTGCTTCTAATCTTGACAATTTATATATATATATATATAATGCATAGAAAATTTATATATGTTCATTTGACCTACAGAATATTTTAATTATTTATGTCCTCAAACAATTTTATTATATTGATGGTAAACTTCATTCTGTTCCGATTCAAAAAGTTTCCAAAATGCCATATTGTAATAACATTAGTAAACAAATATCCCTCTTATTTGTCCATTTCGCAATTGTAATATGAACGATTAATAGAAGGTGCCTATAATAAATTAAAATTAAACCTAAATCGCACCAAATTCCGCATTCCTGCACTGCATTGCTAGGCCATTTGTTGACAACTGAATTTATGGCCAGGTGGCAAAGTGCGGCTGTGTTTGTGCCGCGTTTGCCCTCGCGATCATTCTTCAACTGGGCGACCAGACCTGTATATGGGTATGGCTAAATAAATATGGAAACAAGCTTTTCCAATATTTCAATGCCGAGTTGCTGCGTCAGCGACCGAACCTGCTACATATTACCAACCTCTTCGTTCTTCAATTGAGATCGCAAAGACTATACAACACTTTGTAATATGCAGGATGTAACCGACACACATAAATTAACAACGCAAAAAAAATTAAGAAACTATTTGTAATTAATACAAAATAATTTCATTCAAATAATCTTAGTTTTACTATTGTCATTTATATCAAAAATTGTGGATTTGCATATAACGTGCAGTAATAATACTTTTTTACAAAGCCATTAGTGTTCTATCCCAGTGATGAATCAAATTTGAAATAGTTTGAAAGAAAAACAGTACCAGCGAACATGGCTTTCCCACCCTAGGAACTATCTGTTTGTATCAAACCTGTAGGTTTGTGAAAAACCAAAAATTGGATCTGTATTCTAAAGTTAAATAATTGTTTGAAATTTTGAAAACGAGGGGTTGACAGACACAGCTTTATATGAATTATTCTGTTGATTTCCATCACAGAATACAGTAAGCTTGACTCAGTATTTTAGTTACACCGTTTATAAATCAATTTATCGTGGTTAAATTTCTTGTCACTATTTTTGTGCTGCCGCAGCTATTAAAAACACAAACAGGAGATTGTTGATATGTAAACTTGTAAACGTTAGTTTTTCAATTGCTTTATCAAACCATCATATTTGTACAGTATACCGAAGAGCCATCGTCTTCTTTATTGCAGAACTTGAAACTCCACTCTCGATCCCGGTACAAAGTTGATTTCTTTCCTGGTACTGTCAATTCTTGACTTTAGTTCCGTAGACAAAAATTCAGTAGCATCTTTTGAAAGCCTATTTTTCTAATCAGATCATTCAACTCTTTCTAATTAAATAGATCTGGACGATTTATTTCACCTGCGATATGTCCTCACTTCCTCCGTTATCTTTTTTAGTTTCACTCTCTTCCATTTCAACATCTCTGCTATACATATAGATAGCTAGTGGAATCTCCAGGTCAGGACCACTTTTTTCATCGTTAAATGAAGTTAATTATAAACTAAATCATGAGATTCTAAAAAATACTAATAGAGGTACATCCTCCTGTTTGTTGAGATACTTAAAAAATTGTTGAAAAAGATATTACATTTATCTTGCGGACTTTTATCTGTACAGAATATTAAAATTTATCGTTTTACTTATATGAGTTATTAAACTCGATATGATTCTAAAGAAATAGCAATTTGATTGACCATTGGGTTCGATACACTCTCTATAAACTATAACTACACGAGATATATCTCAGTTGCAGCGGCCGACACCGGATGTAAAAGACAACTGTGTCACTTGCAATGTTTATGTAGGGGTACTTAGGGTAGGGGTACGCGGTTGTATGGTGTTACAGACATATGTCTGATAATTGAAAGAGACGCTGGTAAAGCGCCTACGGGAAGTATAAGGGCGTTTGCTTTTCCTGAGACAGATTTACGTGAAATCCGAGCCAGAGGTATTGTCCCCTTTATCTAGAAGCATTGATGGAATATATCAAGAGGTGCGAGATTCGCTCCGGATTTTCAATAAGTCCATATCGCGGGAAAGCATAATATTGTCATATTTCTTGGAGAGGATTGTTTATCTACTTACCACGGCATCATCTAGCGAATAAAAACGAAATCAATCTGGGCGATGAAAATAAAATGTATTGAAAACACTCGTATTTCCTTTATTGACTAAACAGACCGTCGAGATGATTCCATTTCCACGGCTAACCTGATAAAGAGATATTTCCAAGAGTCTGCAGAGTTCTCTCTCCTATTTGCTGATAAATTTATGTATGAACATCTTTTTAATCCACTTTTTTGTAAAAATTATAAAATTTTGTATTGCTATATAAAATTTAGATGCAATGGTCACATAAGTTTATAGAACAATATTTTTATTGTTTTTTCGGAAAATATTTCTCCTGCAAAATTTTACAAAATTGAATGGCTATGTAATACTTTTATACAGAAAAAAAAATATTTTTTTCTTGAAAAAGAAAGGAATATAATTATATTCTCTAAAATGGTTTTTTAGTCGTGTTTGCTAAAATTCGGATGAAAATATATTGTTGTTACATCTTTTGAGAGGTGTTTTAATTTCTAGATAGGTAATAATTTTTTATTCAGGTTCAGATGTACAGATGGATATGATTTCATTAAAGATCTCTTCTAATTTGCTGAGTTAGAATTTGTTAGTTTTGCAAGGACAATACTTTTCTATCTTTTAAATTTACTGATTCGCCCCAGAAAATGATTTTTGTCGAAATGTTGACAAAAAGGTATGAGTGATGAAATAGTATGAACACTTAATATAGTTAATAAGAGTTATGTAACCACTAAGTATTTTTTTTAATTAATGTTTCGTTAGAAATTTTTCGATTAGATGATCCTTTTCCATTTGGTATACTTAATTATAGTATCAACTTATAACTACAAAAAAAACTGCAAAGATAAAGAACGGCCCTTATTGGCTAAAAAATTCATCATATATTTTCTATTTGTGAGGTTTCAAAAGACCAAACAAAGTTATATTAATCTTGTAACATTATGTTCATGAGTACAATCAACCCTTTTATGCATTCTCTAAGCAAGTATATGTTCTATTTTTGAAATATTGTACGGGGTGTTAAAAAGTTTAACAGTAAAGTGTTCTTGTAAAATGTTCTTATAAACACATATACTGAAAGTTTTTGTTATAGAATATGTTTCCGTTTATATCTTTCAAATTATTCGATGAAATCTAATCAAATTTAGGAACAAGTAACAAGTCTGCACGATCTGATTATGGTGGTGATAAATGGTCGTACACCACACTGGTTGTACACCACATTTACCATTTCTATATCTAACAAAGAATCTATTGTGTTTAATATCTTCCGGGCGTAGGTTTCTATACTTCTATACTTCCTGATAATATCAACGAAGTTTAGTCCTTCTATATATCCCGGGGTGATCACAAATTCACGAATTACTCTAGTTTTTGTATTTGGAATATTTACTCGAAAATATTCATTCTAACCTGTTCTATTGATTCCAGAAGTTTTCCAGATTAAACCTGGAGCACCCTGTATATGGCAAACTAGAGCATGTAGATCTCAAAGCAGCTAGGACGGAACGAGTATCGATCGACTAAGTCTAATATTTTATCACAACAGATGAAACTCCATTAATAGTTATTACCGAGCACACCGCAAGAGAAGTCGACTCCTTAGACTAACACACGGATGTTTCACATCCACCAGCCCCACGCTGTGCACACTTTCAAGACCGACATAACATAATTAACCCCGTAATTAAATATAACTCCCCATTTGGTAAGATATACTTGTCTCCTTGGCGGCGCGGCAGTTTACTCAGTAAATTCGCGACGTCAAAGGAACTGATCTAATAAAGTAATAAAATAAAATGATTACGGGAGATGTGCCCGAAAGTGCCGTGATATTTAGTTTTCCCAACAAAGGGTGAACTCGCATTATAGCGCGGCAAGTCAATGAAGACATTGTGAAGGAGACGACCAAAAAGATTGCGCCGAAAACCACTAAGAGTAATTTAGCTAATAGGTTATATAAATTCTACAGAGGCTCATTTCGGTCGAATATTTTTATTTTTACAGGGCGATCTTTCCATTCGATGTTCTTCTAGCTTTGTTATAGTTTCAGTTCAGTTCTTTTATTTAAATTACACAAGTAAATATTAAGATTTTTACAAATAGGTCACTTTGTTCCAAGTCGATAATTGTTATTCGAAAAGAAAAGAAAGCATTTACTATTTTGTGACAAATATTTTCGAGCTAGTTTCCATTCAAATCTCAGCAAACTTTTTCTATACTTTTTAAATTTCACAATTTATGTGAATTAATTGATGTAATTAAAAAATATGTCTTATCCCAAATCCTGCTTCCTTTATACCGCAAATTGTTGAATTGCTTTTAAAAATATTAAATGTTTGCTCGAAAACTGTTAACGCTGTCAACATAGAAGAATTTTTAACAATCTTTAATATTAAAATGTTCAGTTTTAGAAAGAAATTGCAAATAAAAAAGTAATATTTCTTTTTACTTACAATTAGATACTTATTTAACAGGTACCTTAAATTTTAAAAAAATAACTGTAACCATAATTTTCATAATATTATCTTCCATAAGAGTGTCACAGCAACTCGTTCCATTATTTTCCTGTATATCCTATTAATTCTGTATATAAAACAACTTGTATTTACCAAATGTTTAAAAGTAACTATTGGAAATAAATAAAATTCGTTCTTCCTCTAAACCTTAAAATAAGTTTTTACCCTTTCTGCGAATACTATGAATGCACTGGTATAGTTCAAGGGCTAGCCATTTTGTAGTATTGTCTAATTAATTAAGTGAAAATTTATAGAAATACCAAAAATTATAAGAAAGAAAAAACATAAAAAAAAACAACTATCTTCACGATAAAGTAGAAACTGAAGTGATTACTTACAAGAATAATTTTAAACGTATTTACTGGGGTAAATTGATAAAAGTAGCAATACTAACAGAAATACTAAAACATGCATGCAACACGAAAACGTTACTAAAACTGACGTAAGTAATGATAGAAGTATATGAGTGGAATAAATATAACACATTTAATATTTGCAATGGTTATTCGGATTGTAAAGAAATTGGCGTATAAGCGCAGCATTAGATACGATCGGAAAATCCAATTTGAAAGAGTTAAATTTGTGGCAGAAGAACCACTCCGTTGCAATTTCACACGCAGACAGTTTTCTTTATCTTTGCTTCAATTCTTTTTCAATTATATTCGGGATACATTTAGTTGAGATAAATTTTAAATCGTATCTCTGAATAGGAACTCCCCGAACAAAACTTAATTGTTTTGCAGTTGTTTTTTTATTGGCTTGGATTGAAATATTTCGTCTTGATAAGAGTTCAAGTTTTAATTCGAAAGGCAGCTGAAAATAAGGTTCGGAATTTATTTCCGTCGTACGTAAAAGTAAATAGTGTTCTGGTGCATCTCAAAACTAAAATCTCGTCGATTTCGGAATCAACAAATATTTTCAATGCATCGAAGAGTATATCATAATTGCTTCATTAGATGAAAATAAATAAGATAATATGTAATCATCATTTAGTTTCTTTAATACTTAATGGTTTTGTCTCACTTTATTGTGTATGTCTAATTAATATCTTACTGCGACTTTCTCAACTTGAAACAGCAATAATTTTGGTTATTTTAAATGGGACAGCCAGTATATTTTTACTTTGAAAGAGTTTTAAATTTCCTGACTTCCAAGGTAAAAGTATAATGGGTGCCCCATTTAAAATAACCAAGTTACTGCTGTTTAAAATTGAGAAAAGTATTCAGTGGTTTTTTGAACACTCTGTGCAATACTAAGTGACGACAAATATAATAATTTATAACTTCAAGGATCTAAAATACACTGTCCACTTTCAAAAAATGCAGTAAAATACAGGCTGTTCCATTTAAAAATACATATTTTTAAAATGTAGCCGTAATCAACTTACACATACCTGCCTAAGCAGGTTTCTATAACTTTTGCCGTTTGGTACCTAGCGACCGAGACGTTACTGGTGGCCCATCCTGTATAAAAAATGGTTTTAAAAATACTTTTTGTAAATGATTTTCACATTACATGATCAATATTCCTATCTCTTGTATTATTACTTATGTCCTGAGGTAGAATAGTAACGTTGACCTAGTCTGGAAATAAATTTTTTTTGCCCTATTTCTGACTACCTGCCATATTTCCAAATTTTAACGGCACAAAATTATTTTACTGAAAAAGAAATATAAACATTCAAAAGAAAATATGTTTCAAATACTTATTTTACTGCAAAGAAATAAAATATGAGTTAAAACGACTTATAAGGTACATAACAATATTTCAATTTAACAAGAATCTGTTGATAATTGTGAGTGTAACTATTACGAGATAATACATATAAAAGAATGAAAAAATCTAAAGTTCATATAAAGCTGTAATATAATTTTCACTTTATTATACCGGTAATACTTGTACATAACTCGAATTCTTTTTAACCTCAACACCCGCTAGATTTAAAAGGACAAACATTTAAAGCATATTTGGTTCAATCCTCTCTTAACTTGTGGCCTAAGCATTTAAAAAAAATATGCTCTGTGTAGGAAACTGTAACGGCATAGGTAATGATACCTTTTTAGTGCTTTGTAGATGGAAAATGAAATTAATATCAGATTACGCTTTGATCACTATTAATGTAGATATATTCTGCTCTGTTTAACAAAACGTTATGTAGGCTTAATACGAAATCGAATTAGCTTCATTGGTTATATCTGTATGTTCGCTTATTATGTCGTTATAATCTTTGTGAATGGGATAAAGCTACTATTGACGCGTGCTATAATGGATTATGAAATACCTATCCGCTAGAAGCTAAATTCGAGCAATATATAGTGTGTCTAACTCATATTTCATACCTTTCCGGAATTTGCTATAAAATCGACACACTCTCAAACTACTATTTCTATCAAAGTGGTCAAGATAATATTCCTCACTCCATTTCTATTCCATAATTTTTCGGCAAGACAAACCACATTGTAGTACGTCCATCCTGTAATCGTCATGTAGCTGTATATTTGTGTATATGTACCATGTAAAAAAATATGTGTCGGCAACTAACAGTGCAGGTGGTTACTGGAGGGAGTGTGAGTCAACGGTGACGAAGTGAAGGAAGTCAGTGGTTGCCTGACTTTTGTCTACAGTGCATCTTACTGTGAATTTGAACGTTTTTCATCGCTGGAAGCCATCAACAGGTGCAGTTACTATCGAGTAAACGGGTCTGTTTAATTAATTATCGTTAGTCAAAGGGAAGCGACGACGAAAGTGATTGTAAGAACTGTGAGACCCGCAAGGTATAGTCAGTCATTTTATTTCTTGTCCACTATCGACGGTTAGAGGTTATATTAGTGATATTTAAACAGAAGACAATTTGTTATTAAATTCCAAACGAACTCCGCTCTCTGAGGTCCACCTAGTTAAATCTGGCAGGTTACAACATTCAGAGCCAGCGAGAATCAACCGGAAATGCGAACGAAACAAACAGAGAGAGATATGAAACTTTCACGCACCTTTTGAATTGCCGAACTAAGTGCTCGAGAAATCGCTCCACAAGCAATCACCGAGGCTGCTTTTGGGATCGCTGAACCTGAATTCGGGGATAACTTAGCTATCTAAGGTCACCTGGAGGTCAGGTAAAGGGCGTTTCAAGGTCAAACTGAATAAAAGACTTGTATTGAATTTTGATTAGTGAGTGTATAGGTTTTTGGGCTCGCAGAATCTGAATCTGGACATAGCGTAACCCTAAAGGTCACCTTCAAGTCCATTCATGGTCATTTCAAGATCGGGCTAAAGAAAAGACTTGTATTGAATTTGAACCAGTGCGATATGTTTTTTTTGGGGGGGGGGACTGAATTCGGAGATAGCTTAGCCCTACAAGGTCATATTTATGTCAAGTCAAGATCATTTCAAGGTCAAAGTAATGAAAAGGCCTTTCACGAATATTAACCTGTACCTAGTCGTTAACATTCGTGAAAGGTCTTTTCTTTACTTTGATCTTGAAATAACCTTGAAGGTGACTTGAAGGTGACCCTTAGGGTTACGCTATCTCCAGATTCAGATTCTGTGAGCCAAAAAACCTATACACAAACTGATCAAAATTCAATACGTCTTTTCTTCAATTTGACCTTGAAACGACCTTTACCTGACGTCCAGGTGACCTTAGATAGCTAAGCTATCCCCGAATTCAGATTCAGCGATGCCAAAAGCGTTGTACCTACTGGTCAAAATTCGTTAAATGCCTCAGTTTTGAATCCATCAACTTCGTGAAGCTTACTCAGGCCTACAGCCAAAATCACATACTTCCCCCCTATTTATCTCTGAAACTATTCATAGGATCACTTTGGGCCTATGACAACTTTTGATCAGAAAGTCAAACACTATAACATACTGCATTTTCAGCAAAATCGACTATGACCCATTTTCCACTGATTTTGTGCAGGGTTCTTTGTAATTTTTTTAGGATTTAATACAAAAAATTAGTAATTTCTGCTAAATGTCACTGAAAAATTAAAACTTACAATCAGATTTTTTTTGTACTTCCTTGTACAAACTATACATATATGTAACGCAAAACTTAATAATTGTGTTTTCGAGGTCGTTCTTTCAATGACATCTTTAACAAAATGAAAATTTAACTTGAAAAAAATGCGTTCAAGCTAACACTGACTTTTTATATCGTCCTCCCTTTATACGTTATTGCTGTTTCTATCCGCCCAAGGTCACCGTTCGAATTACTGAGAGTGGCACAGACAATAGGCAATGATTAATAAAACATTCAGTGAAAAGACAGTAAAGGAGAATGAAGTTATTCGGTTCTTTACTGAAAACATTTTGAAAACGTTTATTGGAAAAGGAACGAAATTGTTCGGATAATCTTTATGGAAAACGTTTTGAATGCGTTTGTTAGACTTAATGGATGAAATGATAATTAAAAGTAAATTGTATCGGAATCGTTTGAGAAAATAGAAAGAGGACAAAAAAGGAGACGCAAGGGAACTGGAAGGGAGCAAATCGGATTCTAATGTAGTTAAGCATGCTCTCTAATGTGTTTACATGTTTTAAACATATGCCTGAAGGGACATCTGTAACTAGATACAAGTCCAGCAAGCTCTGGTAGATATACTTTTAGATGTATTACAAAAAGCTTTTAGTTTAACAGTACCTGTTTTGCCACAAAAAAATAAGAGTAGAGAAAAAGCATTGTAAGGTATAGGTAATACAAAGAAATATCTACATAAGCGGAAAATAATCATTCAAAAACAGTTTATTTTGGAATAAATTAATATTTGAATAATATTTCCGTTTTATTTTCCAGTTCGACGCCCTTCTAAACCACAATGATTGTATTCTTAAATAAAAATGTATCACTAAAAATAAATTAAACGAGTTTTAGTAGCATAAGATTTGCAAATATTATGATTTTTTGGATAAAATGGTAAATGTAAATGGTTAGATTTTGGTACCTACATACTACCATACATAAAATTAATAAAATGGCAATATTGCACCTAAAATTAAAATATTTTTAGATAGTAAGTATAATTTTAACAAAACATTTTTGTTATACAGGGTGTCCGGTAAATAATGGATAACCTTTTAACCGTGGATGGGGGACCCTAAGGTCGTTTAGAAAATCGACTTTTGTCTTAGTACAAAATCCCTTCGTTTTTCAGTTATTTCGGTATTTTTTCGAAATTTCCGCCATAGGTTACTTTATTGGTCACTACGCGCACAAGAGAACGTATTATCTTTCAATTACTTTGCGTAATATTCTTGAATTGTGTTATTATCAGATGCTTATAAGAATTTTTAAATAGCAATAGTAGTTCTTGTTTAAAAAAAAATCTTAAGTTTTAGGCATTTAGGCGAAAGGCATTCATAAGAAGGTGCAGAGCCTGTATCAGGGAAGGCGGCAGACAATTTGAACATCTACTGTAATTTTCAAATAAAATTAATAACAGACATACTTCAAAGTTTCTTATGGAAAAGAGGCATTTGAAAACATATTTATAAAAATTGTGCAAATGTAGGTGTAAGGAAAACACACATGTAGGAAAAATATCTTTAGAACTGTTTTATTGTCTTCAATCAAGAGCAGCGTTTTATAAGAGTTTCTAATGCTCTCTCATAATATGTCCTCATATGTAAGTACTCACAAAACATTTTCGACGATTTTTGGACCATTACATGTATGTTAAAGTTGAAAGAAATCATACCACTGTAAAGAAATTATAGGAACTCCTGACAATATTTTCTGTTAGAATCACTCAACAGTCAGTTATTTGTAATACAATATTTCTTAATAATTTTACAGCACATGCGTTGTTGTCTTATGCAATGTTCTGTGCATCGTAATCTAAAAACGGCCAGAGGGAGTGTATATGCAGGAGCATGTCATAAATTATACTCCTTTAAAATACCAAATCGCTACTCTGTGGCAGATATTATCATACATAAATTGAACAGCACTATAAATTTAAAATTACCCCAGCATTCCCCAGAATTTGCTGAAGTAGAACATAAAATGCCATAAATGATGCGGACACTTGAGAGTTTTAAAATCTTCCGGGGAACGTCTAATGTTATTTTTCAAGAATCATAAAAGCTTTTTGTGCCGGGGGAAATTAGATTACTTCGATCGTTCACCGCGAGAGGGCACTATCTCCGTCGAGGCGTAAACTATATCGACGCGTCGACCGTAACACCACAACATAATTATAATGCAGTAATGTCGCCCAGAGTAGCTAAGGTCGTCGATAATGCACACTAAATTGCTATAACCACTTGGCGACTAGCCGTTTGGCGACACTTTTCGTACTCGTTTTCAGACCAACTTCATTTTTATGCTCTTCCCGTTTTGTTAGTGCCATAAAACCAACTTAATCAGTCAGTCAGTAAATGAGTTCAGAGCAAATGCACATGTACGTCAATTGTATTTCCTGTGGAGAAAGATTACCGATTTAGAGACAGTTACACAAAAAAATGAGCAGCAATAGCCTTTCTAGCCTTACTTAGTCATGTTATTTGAGAAAAATCGCATGAGAAAGAAGGAAAACCACACACCACGAAATTTACACTTTATAACTAAATTTATTTGGATCAGTCTCATTCCAGTGCATTTTTGAAGCGCTAAATAGGAATATGATACGGACAAAGCTTCCTGGTTCCTTCTATAAGGAATTTGATCATGTAAAATTCACCTCGAAAAATAGATCGAAAGAAGACAAGAAATAACTGATGGACGTCATTTCTTCAATGTATGATGTTAGAGTCGAGTCCGAAGAAGAAGGAATCAGTAGCAGAGGCAATGTTGAAGAGGAATGAAAGAGAGTGAAACTGAAACAAGAGCTGAAACAGAAGGAAATAAGTACGATTACGTACCGGCAGGCGAAATAAGACGTCCAAATCCTTTTAATCAGGAATAGTTGAATGATCTGATTAGAAAAATAAGTCTTCCAAAAGATGCTGAATGTTTGGCCGCGAAACTAAAGAGTTGAAGATTGATAGTACAAGGAACAAAATCAACTGTTTACAGAGATCCACAAAAGGAGTTCGAAAGTTCTTAAAGAAAGAACACGATGACTCTTTGATTGGATGTTCATGGTTTGATGTGTTTGAATTGAAACCTAATGTTTATAAATACGAGGATTAGATATTACCGTCATAGACTTCTTGATACACGTCTTGAAGGCTGTACTACTACACAATGAAAATAAATACGACTGTATTCCTATTGCACACTCAACCACAATAAAAATTTTGCAGAAAATTAAATATGCAGGTTAAAATTGGCAAGTTTCTGTTGATTTGAAAATCACAACGATCATTTTGGACAGCAGTCAAGATTTACCAAGTATCCCTGCTTTTTGGGTCTATGGGTCAGACAAGACCAAAACAATCACTACAAAAGGAAATAATGGCCGACAAGATATGCACTCGAAACAGGACGTTACAATGTTATAGCGCAACCTTTGACAATCCTTCAAAAATACTACTTCCTCTACTCCATATAAAATTTGACCTGATGAAGCAATTTGTCAAGGCTTTGTATACAAACGAAAATTGTTTCCAGTACTGAACTAAGCAATTATGGAATGTAAGTGACGCAAAATTGACAGAAGGTATATTCGGCGGACCTCAAAAATGTCCCCTCACTACGGACATTTCAGAACGACAATGATAGATAATAAGAGATCAGCGTAGCTGAGTTTTCGAAACGTCGCCCAAAAAAAATAAGGTACCAGGACAAAAAATAGTTTAGAGTGTGAAGTTTCTAAGCCGAGAAATTTAACCAGTGTCAGATTGGTGTTCTAATACATTGGACTAAGGCTTGGATTGGTCCAGATAAATTCTTTCATTAAGCAAAAATTTCTAGCAATTTTTTACTTCACACCCTTTGCAACGCTCTGACATCAGTAATAAATGTAAAGGATTTCGAATTTTATGATTTAAAAAACTTAATTTAATGGAAACTCATTTCTAATATGTTTTAATTGAGGACATACCACTATATCAAGCAGTGTTTCAGCAATGTATTAAATTACAATTAATTTTAAACCAAACATGCTATTTGGCTTAAAATTAGATTTTCCGCAGTATTAATTCAAAATTCCTATTAACAGCAGATTCTAGTTAGCGTATTATCGGTAGGGATATTTTGAAATAATTAGAGTAAATTCGTTACCCTTGTTGTTAGCACAGACCTAATAATAATCCCCCAATTTAATCTGGATGCCGCTATATCAAATAATAATAAATTAAGGAGATTTAACTGAAATTGCCGAAAAACTGAAACAGACGGGTAAAAGGTTCGCGAAAGGTAGTTGTAAGATATTACATGTTTGGTGTATGAGACTCGTTCAGATTTATTTTGTTAAATATACAGGGTGTTCCATCTAAAAGGGATTCTTCTATAATTCTGCAACTGTAAAATTTATAAAAAAATGGATTTAATAAAAGTTGCCAAGAATCATGAAGGCCATGTAGAGAAAATATTTTTAGCTTTACAGGGTGTTCCATTTCTACATAACTTTGTAATTTTAAATGAAACACCCTGTATATTATTGCGTTTTTGAATTCCTTGGTTAATATTATGTAGAGTTTACTAAATGTACATGGTGTTTAAAACTTACCGTTTTCGAGATAATCAGTTGTTTTTGAAAAAAATCACGATTTCAGCTCACTAAATGAGACTAGATAACGTCTAAAGTGTAAGAGTTTGAAATCTACCGTTTTCACAGTTCGTTTTGGCATAAATTACTCTATCTTGTCATCTGTGAGCAAAACGTATAGGTACCTTATTCAGACTCGGAAATACTGAGACCTACATTTAATAATCTTAAGAGTTGAAAAACTTTTTTTTTCAAATGGAACGATCGACTGGTATAAGGTGTAACTTATCTTTAACAGTTTTCCTGACAGTGTCAATATTAACTTGAATGTTTAAAAAGTGGTTTGACAAACAAAAGTAAACCACTAACAACAACTAAAACAAAACGCAAAACAAACTGAAACTCGGTACACAACAAGGAAAAGAATACTTCGACCGCTGATTTACATCAGTTGCTCGAAGTGTCCTCCATTTTGAATAATACACAAACGAATTCGGTTTTTAAAAGACTGTTCAACACTGGTCAGCATGTCTGGCGTAGTTTCTTGAAACTTTGCTTTTTATAAATCCCCATAAAAAGAAGTCGCAACTTGTCATATCTAGACACTTTGAAGGCCAACTCACTGATCCCCCGAGTTCAATCCATCTGATGGTAAAAGTTTCGTGTAAAAACTGATGAACCGTAGCGGTATTGTGCGGTGAAGCATCATTATGCTGTAAAGAATGTTGACTAACAAATCTTCTAGAGTGTTTATTAAAAAGTTTAAATAAACTACTCGAGTTAGATGCTGGTCAAAAAGAATGATCCAATGAAAGGGGTCCTAAAATTGCTCTCCACACGTTCAAAGACCATCGTTGGCTATGAGTTTTATTTACTATATCGTAATAATGACAATTGTGTCTATTAACGAAATTTCATTTTTATGAAAAGTAGCCTCCTCGGAGAACATGATCCATTTAAAAAAAATCGTCATCTTGATTTAACATCTCAAGTGCCCACTAACAAAACTCCAGTCTCCGCTGAAAGTATACTTTTAGTAACTCTTGGTGTAATTGGATGCGATAAGGATGTGCTGTGCTGTGCTTTTGTAAAATTCTAGGTATCGACGTTGTACTAATACAATTGCAAGACCTTCTTGACGCTGTTATATAACTTCTTTTTCGGACTTTAGAAGAGAATCTGATTTTTCTGGAAAACTGTTAGAGATAAGTATGGATATTGGACAACCTTATATCAGTCGAAAGATCATTCAATTTTTCATTCACCCATGACAATTAACATGGGTCATTCCATTTGAAAAAAAAAAGTTTTTCAACTCGTAAGATTATTAAATGTAGGTCTCAGTATTTTCGAATCTGAGTAAAATCAGAAAAGAAAACACATCAGTACTGGACTTTTCTAAAGGACTAACAGACAATAAACTGGATTTAGTTTTTAATTTTTGTATATTAGATTAAGTTAGTTGATGCAGAAAATAAGGTTTATACAAAAATTGTTATTAATTTTTTAAATATAAAAATTATCTATTTTTGAAAATTGCCTTATAAAAAAATTTCAAAACCAAACGAAAGATTAGACAAAAGGTAAAAATATAATACCGAATTTACTAAAAATCATTTTCGCAGATAACAAACAAATACCAGAACAGAACAGAAAAAGAAAGGTACCTGCTAAAGAACTCGCTACAAAGTGAGCAATAAATTACTTGAACATATCACTGCAAGAAAAAATAAAAGTTTTGGCCATCACACGAACAAGAATAAATAAAATTATAAAGTGAGTAGAAAAATTACAGAGCCCCACAAAAAAATGATCGGATCTGGTATTCAGATAGGTGGATGGTGGTTTATAGGTGGTACAGGTGGATGTATAAATATGGGTATGCATGCATGAACGACTGGATAGAAAGATGTATGAATTCATAAATGGGTGGGTGGATAAAAAGATGGATCCAGAACTCTGCAACACGAATTATGCCATGAAAATGGGGTTATTAAGCATTTTGATCTATTTTCTGTTTTTGAACGAAATTGTACCAGCTTGTCTCACTCTATGATGATAAATTGGAATTAAACGAGTGAAAAATCATACGTCTAATGAGCTGGTAGAATAATTTGATTTTTTATAACTTTCGTCGATCGTAAATGACGTTATTTGTGAATTTTGACCTGTTTTTTAATTTTCCCGAAAATTCAGACCCGTTGGGCCAAATCTGAAGGCAGATTCGAATTCAGCAGAAAAAAATACCTGGAAATACAAAGGTGTGAATACCAGATTCGATCCTTTTTTTTGTGGGGCTGTGTTATATTTAAACCTATGTTTCTTTAACATTGCATAGTACATTTCCCTTCTAATAATAAAACCTAGCAACTTATACATGCTCGACAGTTTCGTGAAGATATTCCGAAAAATCAGAATATTAGATGACTTCATACCGAAGCGTAATAAACTGAGGAGCTGGTAGCGAAAATCCCACCTGAATTTGCAGATATCTCTTATTATTCGCATAAATTTAGGAAGAAGGATGATCGCCTCACATAAAAATTTCATTAACCCGGGACTTAAATAATAAATCCGGCGACGTATAATAAACATAAAGTTCAGATTTTAGGGAATAATAACACTCGTAAGTTGGAAATTGCTGGTGAGGGAAGTTTAAGTGGCGAGGCGTCAGGAGAGATCGATTAAGCCGAAATGTTTTTCACTTTGAAGTTTGGAAGGCTTTGAAAACGGCGGTTGCTATTAAATGCTTGGAGTTGCGACTGGTGGAAAGGAAAGCTGCTGGATCTGGAGGGTTCGAGGCCCCCGCTCTCCAACTCCTCGAAATTACTATAATCGCCTTTGCCGATTTAATCATTTTAATGCCTTTAATTATAATTTCGGGATTAAAGATGGATCCAAACCTATAGTTCGGATCAAGAGCCAAACTTAACAACATATAATGAGAGACTTAGGAATAATTGGTTTCGAGATAATCCAAGTGTTAACGCCCCCAACATGCTCAGCCCTATATTCTTCTTCGAGGGACTTAGGCGGCTTACTGTGGCTTGCGGTTGGTGTTTGTTATACTTTGCGAGCGCGGTTTCGGTATCTGCGGAAAAATGTAAATGAGTCCGGGGATTCTTTGGGGCAACATTCAAACTTTGAAATATTTCGGCTGCTAATGTCAGACTTTCCAATTAGATTAAACGTCCTTTAAGCTGCTGAAGTCGTTCGGGCGTAAGACAAAGCGGCAACCGCCGCGCCATATAGGGAGAAGACGAAACTCGCTAATCTCCAAATTTATTAAATTCAGCAAAATAAGACGTTAGGGAATTGTTCCATCACGAAGTCTTCACTATTCGTAAATTCTAGTAATGTACTGTTAAAAAAAAAGAAACAGAAACGTTGTCGAATTTGTTTTTTAAATATTATAGATTACAGCCATATACCGTGTATTTCAAAATGTATTAAATACGCATCTTGATATTAAACTGGATAGAGAGTTGCTTTGCAGAATTTTGTGACGATTTCAAAGATTTAAATTTCACTGTTATGCCAATAACGCGCGTAAACTCGTGGTTGTTTGGTCTTGTAAACCCATTGTGCATGCCGCCGATAAGAGTTTAAAATAGGACCATGCTACGTGCAAAAGTAAGACTATTCTGATCTTTTCTGTCATCATGAGGTAACAGGCGTGCTACCCCAGGCATTTGTGGTTTTTCACCATTGCATAAGTACAGTAAATGAGAATGCGCATGAAATATTCGTCTTCGTGACCGAATAACATATGTGCATCTCACATTAGGAGTCTTAACTACTTGCTTGCATTGAGATGTTTTTGGGCAATTTAGAAGAAGTCTGATCAGTCGTAAATCAAACACACTTTATCACTCTTTTGTTGATCAAATTGCCAATTGAATTAAAATAACATTGTACAAGCCGGAGTACTATTTCTGATCCTATAAATTAACTACTTGATTCCAGATCAATGCTTACAATTTTTTTTATATTAGTTCCTTTTTTTTATTTACTTGAAATATGTAGGCAAATTGAGTGGTTACATATACACAGAAAAAAATTATTGATCATTTTTCGATTAAAAGTTAGTGCATTTTTTACACATTTACAAATTCAGCAAAATTTTACAATAAAAGTTTAAATATCAGTTAAATGATATACAGTAAATTTTCCTGATAATTTTACAAAATTTCATAAAATTTACACAATAAAAGAATATTCAGGAATATTATACTGTACTAAATATCATATAAAAATTTGCCAGTATTATATTTCATTGTAAAACTGAAGAATTAAGTATATAATTTTACTTAGTATACTTCCTACTGTCTTTGTCCCAAGTAAGTTTTTGTAACATTATTTCTGTAAACAGCAGGAACGTAGTTACAAAATAAGTGGGGGGGGACTACAGTTTTTTTGCTGAAATAATAATAGTTTAAGTACAATTTTATTACTAGCAAACAAAATAATTTTTGATAATAAAAAATAATTTTCAACACTATACTGAAAAAGAAATGTTACGTATTATGGGGATAAGGTACAAAAATATTGCACAGAAAAGAATATACACAAATACAGTTAAACTAAAAAATATACCAATTGAATTCTTGACAGTGTACAACCAAAATATAAAATATGTTCGTATTTCATACAAGAATTATAGCACTCTAATAAAAAATACTAGAATTTGCTCAATTCTTCTTTAGTTTATATCATTTTTTCTGAAACAGAAAGGGTTTTCTTTAAAGCTTATAAAAACTTGAACTTATTAAAAGCAACGTTTTTTTCCTTTAATTAGAAGATTGTTACTGGCATCATTTGAATCTGGAAGAAACATGTTAACTTAGCTCAACGGTAAGGAAATAAGTAAAATTTCACGAAAAATATGTAATAAGGCTTATCCCGTACATAACGAGTTATTTTATATCATACTAACTCAATGAGTAAAGTTACCAAGAATTATAATAGTTTAACAATAAAATAAGACAAACCTAAAAGAAATTCTATATAAGTTGATATATTTATACAAGAAAGAAACTGGATCCTTTTCCTTATGACACATTTAAAACAAGCAATTTACATGCCTTACCCAAGATACAATTAATTATACCTACTCAAAAACTGAGATCAACACAAATATTCCGCTTGCCGGTATCTTGATGGCGACATATCATTTGTGGAAGTATATTGCAACTAATGAACAGAAATATTGATGCGAATATTAACAAAGCTAATTTAAATACAATAAAAATAAACATAGTTAAAGAATATTTACTTTATTTTTTTAAATGTTCATAACTACGTGATTATTCATTTGAATCAAAATATCCACAAGAAAACGTATTTTTTTCAATAAATTAAAAAAATTAATAGAAATGAACTGTTTGATAAGAAATATTATCTTCATTTTTTGCAGTGTAACTTTGAAAATTTTATATTAGAGAAAAATGTTCACTTACTGCTATAACAAAAATAAAATTTAATATGCACAATTGAATGAGAAAAAACAAAGGCAAAAAATGAATGTTTCAATAATAAGAAAGAAAGAATAAATCGCAAGATATTGGAAACAGTGGTGAATGTCAACAAGCCATTCACAATTTAAGCATCCTTCTCTGCGATACAATAACTGAGGCATCGTTTTTGGCGTATTAAATTCGAGTTATATTCTCGAACGGATGGCATATAATAAAACATACACGGGCACAAAAACCAAGGCATTTAAATTGTCATGAGCGCACTCATCGAGTTCCGCGATCCGACAGCATTTTTGCGGGATCCCCCATTCATCCGTCCGAATCCCCACGCAGCCATCACTCTCGTCTTTTATTAAAAGCGATGAATATTTAATACGGAAATGTGCCAAGGAACTTTTCACAACGGGTATCAGGTGAGATAAGCCATATATGTCAAAGAGTTTCAGAATGTAAAAGCCGCACGGTGGTCACTGAAACCGGTATCCAATTACTTTAAGATGTTGACTTTACCCTTGAGGATATCCGGGGAATATGCCAGCACTTTCTTTAGCCTGGGGAGCATTTCACGGAGCGAGATGTGGTGCAGAACTGGATTCTAGTCCTGTTTCCCGATGAACGGTATTAATTTGAAATCAATAATAGTCCATTCTGACACATAAATTAAAGATAAGTAAACTCGTTCCTTTATAAAACTCAGAAATACGATCAGTAAATGAAGAAATTGAAGAATTTAGTAAGACTCAAGCATTTACCAAAGTGTCTTCTGATTCTTTGGGTAACAGACGGAAATTAACATATTCATGATCAGTTTGAGTTTTAATTAGATGGCACTAAATTAGGGTTAGAAAAAGAAAGACTTATGTTATTGTCCAAATAAAACACAACATTTACTATTCTGTGACTTTGCAGCTACTTAATTGTCTTCAACCTCTTGCTTTAAAACAGAAGTCACTTCCAAAAAGTTATTGAAACTACTTAACTCCCAGAAAATCATTGGTGGCCAGACACTTTATTTCCGTTTCCACTGCTACACTCGTTTTGGGAGTTGCAATGGAAAAAGCTACTTTCATACAGAAAACGCTGTCATGAAAATAGACTCAATTGTTTCTGAAATCGTGAGTAAATTTTATCAAGTTGTCATAACATATTGTTTGAAATCAATAATTTGTTAGTAATTATTTCACATAATTACAATGTAAACGTCGAATTTTCACACAATTAGTTCCTATCACGATTTTAGGAACAATGGGCTCGTTCAGATTTTTTTTTATTTGCTTAACGGAATGATATTGCAATTTTAAGGTTCTCTGCTAAAAACTAGAATTTTATATAGCCTACAAGTCATCCAAAAAAAATCATAAACTGGCGCGCTGAGCATCCGCTGAATCGGCGGATGTGACGTCACCGCATGGGAAACCGCTGCCGCATGATTGCATTTGTTAGTCAGTCGGGTAGTCGGGTTTTAGTTGCCTGTTAAGTTTCAATTGAGTACATTAAGTTATCGAATTTTGTTAGCAATATGGAAGATACAGAATAGAAAAAAATTACAAATATAGTAGTGTTCTCCAGTGTGAGAGCACTAGTGTGAAGACTTCTAATTGTAAGAAAATAATAATAATGTCTTCATAATTCTGTCGTGTGGATCTAAAATCAATAATCTGTTAGTCTCTACTTTGATTTGTTTTTTTTTTAATATCTTCTATTTGAAAAATTACTTATTACGAAAGCAATAAAACTACCCTGCGTAATTTAGGCATGTAATAAATACGTTTGTATTCTCTAGAAACACTACAGTTGTGTTAGTGTTTTTCCATTGCTGATTTGTTTGTGAATATTATGCAAATATCTATAGGTGAAATTACATAAAAAATATTATATTATTAATATATTTATAAGATACTAGGTGGATTTATGTAGTTTCAATGGGAATAAAAATAGTAGTCAGATTTTTGCATTTGATTAGGTAAATTTTTGAAACCTGTGACAGAAACGGTTTCGTCCAATTAAACGCAAAATCCTTATTCTTATTTACTATTCTTTTTGTACAAAAACATCAAAACTTTCGCTACAAACGTATTTTATAGAAGATTTACACGTCATTGAAACGTACCTTTGCATTTTCACTCGTCTTATCTCAGCACTGATAAAGTCGTGGTTTTTATTAAAAAATTTCATAACCATTAACAAATCTACTTCTGGCAAATTAGAAAAATCCGCTTTTACAAAATTTGCTTCCATTTTTTAAATTTAATATGCACAAACGCTAAAACATCTATGTGGTAGGTATTGCAACGGTTCTATAGCTTGAAGATGCAAAAACTCATCTGGAAGTAGCGTACTGCCTCCTACATCGCGCACCAAGCCGGCTGACCGTCCCATGCGGTGACGTCATTGCATTGCCACGACTGAGACAAATATTCGCATTTTAAAAATCATATAGTTTGAAAACCGCCAACGGATTGAGTTTTTGAGATTTTCAGGGTCGTCTAATCATGAGAAATACTTTGTGTACCTATACAGAATAAGAACGTTTTTGAAAATTTACTGAATGACACCATTGTGTGAATTTTTACGAGTCTTTTTTCTTTGTGAATATTGCTAGTAACTCAAAGTTTATCACAACGCTTGTCTACATTGATATAAAAATCTTAGAACAAGCTCTACTTTATTTTACTTAGGCGTTAATCGATACTTTTGTCGAGTACTGGCTGACATTCACCTGAAAACCTTGGGAGATAAATTAATTCGGGCAGAAGCTAAAGTTCTGACGGTTTAAAACCTTGGGAAAATAAAAGAGCTTCCGACATAATTAAAAATTCTTTAACGGAACGAATTTGCATCACCGTAAACTCCCTTTACTGCCGCAATAAAACTTCTTACGTAGGTAGATGGAGTCTAACAGTGTCATATCGATCCGACACAAACGGAAACCCAATTTATGTTACTGCAGCGCTAATTACATAATAAACTTACTTTATTTTCCCTTTAATTAAGCCTAGGGTGATATGTCATGACGCACCCTTATGTAGGTGTGGTTTAATCCCGGCTGCATTTTGAATATGTTCCGTGTAGTTGTTTGTCCTACCATGCCCTCACTATACATACGGGTTTCTGTTTAAACAAAACTAGATAAATCATGTCCACGTTATGTACATATTTAACTCCGCCCTTTTTAGGATTAGAACATGTACAAGCTGAAAGTGTCGCTACGAATGAAATACATTTTAGAGTACGTCCTCTGACCGTTCTACAATTTATGTTGCGTTTGTGGTGACGTATATCTGTGAAGGTAAAGGATTACAAGTATTATTTGAATTGCTTTTAATTTGTGGATTTGTTTCTACAACCGTGAAGCAGATGCATTATAAAATAGTCCGCGAGACCTTAAACCACTTGCAACATTAAACCAGTGAGTTGCTGCAGAAACAAACTAAATAAAATTTAAATGTGTGTAGGGTAAAATTGTATTAATCGGAAATAGTTTCTCATTTGACATATCGATATAATGTTAAAGATGAATAAAAAGATTAACTTTTTTGAAATTTTACTTAGTAAACACGGTATGTTTTAATCTTGGGTTTTTGCAGTAATTATTGAATACCCTGTAACTTCTTATAGTAATTTATAGAATAGAAACTGAAAGCCTTTTATTGTTTTTCTTTTGCAACTCAATTAAATCGATGGGGTAGCAAATTTCGTTTCAATACAGTTTTGAAGTCATTGCAGATAGAAGCAAAATTGCTGAAATTATTCATATTGTCGGAAGTTTACAATTCATACGCAATTTTCAGTAAACACAGGTAGAGGTCTTTTAATATCTCATGAGCCGCGAAATGCGCGAAAGGCGTGGCGTATCCCCATAATTCTTCTAATAAGCACGTTGTGAAAAAATTGACTCAGAACTAGACAAGTAGACATGAACTAAGGCGCTCGGGCATCAATAAAGTCAACTGACGAACGTTCGTTATATATATATTTTTATTGTTTAAATTAAAATAATAAAGAATACGGCATTTTATTATGATATTTGTAATCGGATCAAAGGCTTGTTTACGCTAGAGCTCGAGAGAGACTGTGAATAATAGGTGTAATGTTTTTAGGACGTAGAATAATTTAGGCGACGGTCGGAATTATGTTTCTGCGCATATGAAGGTCAAAGCTCATAAGATTTTAAAACGTCTCTAACATATAGTTTTGTTTTGCCCACTACCGCTCTGCTCTAGGAAATAATGTTTTTGTCAAAATATTTTGAAATGTCATAGATTCAGGTTACATTTAACCTATTTAAAATACTATGTGCTTGTTTTGCATAAGAGCACGTATATTATTAAAATAGCAAAATATTTACATGCAATGACATTCCGTAATTTCACACGCGATAGTTTTATAGGCTCTTAAAAAACCGTATAAACTTGCAGTAACTAGCTGTGAACTTAAATACAATTTCTCAGCCTCTAAGGCACTTTGTTATGCCTGATAGTAAAACTATAGTGACATCCGTTCGGTAAACCAGAAGTCTTATTACCATACTTGTTTGTCAGATAAAGAGAACTAATTTATCATTCATACGTAGATATGAACTCCTGAAACACCCATTTGTTTGATGGGTATTTTAGATAAACATGCAAGGTTTATATAACGTATGAAATTAATAAAGAAAAATACGACTGAGTTTGTACGAATAATTAAACACGCCTTTTTACCTACTGTGCCCACTGTTTCCTAGTACGTACATGTTTCCTTTAAAGTTATAAGCGTCGTTAATTATGTGAAGCTTTATCATTTCAAAAGGTGAAATGGGATTTGGAATGTATATGTTGAAGAAAATGTAGACATTTTCAAGTCATTAAATTACCTTGTCCTTTATTAAGTAAACCACTATTTTCCTTTACGATGAACGCTTATAAATCTTTAGCAAAATATGTCAACTGTGAGATCAAGTGATAATTCTATTGGTGAAAATGACGGATAAGTGAATGTTTCTTATTTTAATTATTTGTTTTGTTTAAAGTGATATTCATTAATTGTGTTTGAATGTCTGCTTCTGCAGCTAAGTCAATTGAATGTCAACCACCATTATTTTCTTTGTTTGAAAGTTGCAAACTGAAGAGGGTTAAATTTATTTCAAACGTGGAACAAGGTAATCTCTTAAAATTCCTTTTGTGGCTGTTCTAAAACTTCTTATATGAATGAACCAGAAACTGGAATCAAAACAACTAAGTCAGAAACTTCAACCAATGTTAAAGATATTCTATTTGAACTCGTAATCTTATTTCCACCAGACTCTTCAATGTACTCGTATGTTTCCGCTACTGAAATAAACTTCCAACTCCCTTGTATTTTGATGGGGTCCATGTTTGTCCCAGAATCAGCTAAAATCGTCATAGGTATTCGTCCAAAATAGTGTCCCGAATAGTTTTTCGGATGCAGCAATTTCAAATATGTACTTCTCATTTTGTTAATACCAACCACATGATTCTCACATTTCTCAATAACATATCTAATGGAAAACTTACAATTTTTAATACCTAGAATCAAAAATTTTCGATGTAATGTAATAAGAATTACATCTCAAATGACAAATGTGCTTAAATTCTGTTTTTCTGTCAGGATTTTTAATGATAATCTCACAAACATCGTCTCCTGTACAGGGTATTCATAACGTACTGGTCAAACTTAACTTAAGTCCCTGAGGCCTTTCTGGATAAAAAAGTTATAATATACGTGGGCTCAGTTCACCATGATTACTGAGGGATGGACCTTTAAAGTTTAGACATAATGCTTTAATATCAATCTTGCAAGCTATGAACATGTTAGTTGACAAAACAAGTGAGAATTGACGTGTTAAAATTTATAAATGTCAGTTTATGTACGTCGACATAGTTTACATTTATGGGTTTTGTGATGGAAATTCGCGAGCTGTTCGTAGAGAGTATCAATGACAATTTGCAAACAGAAGAGTGCAAAATCGTCAAACTTTTGATTCTTTGTTTCGACATCTGCCAACGTATGTTTCATTTCCAAAAATGTCAACTAACTATGAATGTTCTGAGCAACAAAATTTGATTCAGCAAGAAAACATACTGCAGATAATTGAAGACAGTCCAGAATTAAGTACCAGGAGAACTTCAGCACGCACAAATGTTCCTTCCTCATTGCAGAGTATGGCGAGCATTACATGGAAATCTATTGTGTTCTTATTATGTACAACAGGTTCAGCATCTGGAACCGTTTGACTTACTTTCACGGGTACATTTTTGCCAATGGATTCAAGCAAATCCTCATTAGTAAGACGTATTTTATTTACCAATGAGTCGTTGTTTCCTCGAGACGGAGTGAACAATATACACAACTCTCACAGATGGTCCGATGAGAACCCTCATTTCAAAAAAGGCCCTACTTCTCAATAACGATTTTCTCTAATATCTGGTGTGGTGATAATCAACAAATTTGGTCCTTCTTTTTTGAAGAGTGCCTTACAGGAGAAATTTACACCAACCTTTTGCATAAAGAATTGCCGGGTCTATGAAAGATATTCCTACACTTGCAAGACAACAAATGATATTACAACATGATGGAGTTCCTGCTCATTTTAGTGGACTAACGAGAGGGAAAGCTATATTAATAGATAGATCGAACGTAGAAGACCATGTTCTTGGTCCCAGAGATCACCAGATCTCAATCCTTTAGATTATTACCTGTGGGGCTATCTTAAAAGCTTAGTGTATGAGACACCAATAGTTGAGTGAAGCTGAGGCATATAATTATTGATAAATGTCAGCAAGTGAGGAATAGCTCGGAAATTTTAAGAGTAGCTAGTCAATTTATTCTTGGTTGTGCTGTACAGTGTATTATTGCTATGATGAAGAAGGATATTTTGAACAACGTAAATAAGTATGTTATTTTTGTTTTGTTGTCATTTTATTGTTGTTATTACTGACAAATCAAAGATAGTAAAAGTTTAAGATCTGTATACATATAAGTATTTATTTAAAGGACTATAACTCGGTAAGGATGGAGAATTGACCTCATGTATAATATAACTTTTTTAGTATGATCTCAGGAAGTTGTTCCTTAAGTTTATCTATTACTCCAGTATTTAGTAGTCCTTATCTTCTAAAATAACCCAAAGAAACCATCATAATTAGAAAATTAGCAGTTTCAACCCTAATTTATTCTTAACATTCACATAATTTTTCAACAAGGTTACAACAACAAGGTAACAAGTGTTACAAATATAATTTATCTGAAGTCTATAGAAAACTTTATACCTGTATATTTACTGCAGTTTCTAAAGAAAAATGTTATACTCTACATTTGCCTAAGCCTTTTTGAGTCTCGCGACGGTTTTAATCTGTAATCAACCAAATACCTCGTCAAAGACACGGGCTTAAGCACTATCGATTGCATTTATTATTATATCCGAAATCAATACGTTTCCACGCATTCTACATGTACCCACCGACAAAGCGAGGTGCAGATAGTGGAGACCGCTTTATTTCGAAATAAATTACGGTAAACATTTATCGCGAGCTAGCCTGCATGCATATGGGCTGGCATGGCAGGGGCGTGTGGAGCAGTGCCTGTCCCGGGGCTGTTCCTGACAATCCTGTATAAATGTGCCTTTAGAGATGGATGGTTGTTTGACCCATCTATCATTTTGATCAGTCTGGTCCTGATCGGAACGCGTACACTGCCTTAGGCGTACATTATGCTGCCCCCCCGTGATGTATTTGATTTCGTATAAAAACTAGTTCGGAACATCAAAGCGCGGCATCGCTTCATAGTCGATGTAGGGGAGAATACGTACGTCATATTTACATTACAAATTTTGTGCCCCGGTATTGTTTAAATTTTAGCAAACTTTGCAACCGATCAAACCGGTGCTTTCAAATACAAAGGATTGCAAAAACGTAGATTTTTTTATTTAAATTGTGAAAGAACAATGATTAACAACGTAACATGTTTTGTTAAACTAAATATTACAGTACAGGATGATAAAATATGTAGCCAAATTTATAAGGTGGAAACTCCAGGTCAAAATAGATTGTTTGGATCTACTTAGTTGCCAAAATGCACCTGTAGCGAGATACAGCCCTTACAGACATTTTTTTAAAATTCGGCACACGACCAACCATGTTATGAAATTATTTACTTCATTACAATATTTTTTTATTAATTACATTGACTGTATGAGGGTAATGTAGGGGCAGTTGCCCTTTGTTTCACCTTGTATTTTTTATACTGTGGGTACACATGTCTGCAAGTGACCTAGTTTAAGTATTTAACCGTTGCATGCGGGATACACACATTATGGTTCCCGAAAAAGGACCACGGCAGATTGGCGCCAAGGACTGAATACATATACCTGTGAGCGACTCCACAAGAGAACTCTCCAACGAATGCTCGCCCTGACAACATGTTGCACGACATTTTGTTTTCAATAAAAAATATTTTTAATTATCGTTGAGTTTTATTTTGCTGCACACCGAAAGCAGCCCTCAATACTCCATATTTTGATGGCTTATACAGTATCAGTGGACAGATAGTTTTATCTAAAATTTGTTTTTCATTTGACATTTTTTGATATGACATATTGATAAAGGACTGTTTATATGTGCGCGATAGTTGCATATTTCCTTGTGCATAGAAAATTGCAAGAGGGTGTCCAATTTTGAGGAAGAGTGTCCGTATTATGCATATTCTCCAAAATCTTTAAAATCGCTATATACTACCTACCTACCTACCATTGAACGACATTAAGAACATCCTAACCACACAACGCAATGGTTTTATTTGAACCAGTATATAATGTTACATAAACCAAAACAATGTAGTACCACGCACCAATTAAACAAAAGCCAAGTGAAATTCTATTTGCGAAATAAGGGGAAGTGGAACACCCTGAAGAACATGGAACATCAAGAAGTAATTTGAATAGTCTATGGCTACAGAAATAGAAAATAACATAATAAAGAAAGGCAGTTACCTGATGAATGCCAAATGGTTCTCTTTGTTGGACCTCAAAGTTGGTTATTGGCAAGTGGAAGTCGATCCAAACGCAGCAGGTTTGTGGCAATTTAATGCCATGCCTTTTGGCCTCTGTAATACCTCAGCAACTTTTGAAAGGTTACATTACAAGGGTTGAAAAACTGATTAAGTAGATATATTACAACTGAATCAACTACAATGAAAAATACCTAAGTAATAATACCTCCAATTGGAAAAAATAAGCTGAAAAGCTAGCTGTGGCCTAAAATATGGCCACGAAATTAATTGCTGTAGAATTTTCTTACAAGCAGAGGAAATTATTTGACGAAACTTCGATTCTAAGAAAGAATATATTATTCTAAAGAAAGGTCAGTATAGTTAAATGGCTTTAAAACTATTTTACCAACGAATAAATTATTGGAACATTACCATCAGTTGCCTATTCCATAATTATATTTATTCTTTGCAAGTCCAGATTTATCTCAGTGTTGCGTTATATTTTTGTTAATGTTAATAGGTTTAGAAAATATTGGGTCAAGTCACATTTTCTAAATGTATTTCCTCAACTGATAACGGTTTTAAAGAAATATTAATTTCTTATTAATATAATATCCGAAAATCGTTCAAAATTGGAGAAATTTGAAAAAATATTCTGCAGAAACGATTCTCCGTATTTAATTAATCTTTACTTAAACTTATTGTACCTATAGAAAAAAAAAATCTAAAAAGTGGTATAATTTATGCTACGTACTTCCCCTAATTTATCAGCAACATTGTATTTAATTGATAGAAATACACTGAAACACCCTGTCCACGAATCTAAAAGTATTTCTTTTCCACCCGTATTATAGAATAAAGCAAATTCTGTTGACATTCCAACTATGATTTCAAATATTCTGATTAGAGAAAAACACTTACCTCAATGGGAGCGGCAAACACTGAGTCAGCGCGACAGTAACTTACATAATTACTTGAGTGAAAATCGCTAAAGCATAGACACTTTCGTTCTTTCAGCGAAAAGGGGAGAGCATTATTTTCCGCTCGAGTGAACCGAAGAGGTTTCCATTAGACTGCAGTTTTCACATTTTGCCATAACTACGTAGCCGGTTAGTTGTAGAATGTTATTACCTCGGTCGGTAACGACGTTACCTCCCATATCGGCCGTCTCGTGACCTGCTGCATTAAGTTCTCAATGCAGCAGACCTTATTCTCCATCGCATTTATTGTTATTTGAAGATTCCCTGTTGCTTCGCAGATAGCCCACAATTATGCGGAAGCAAATGTTATTGCCGTTTGGTATCGCGAATAACGAGGTTTTGATGACGGCAATCAGGGCACACGGAAACGTCTTATTTGCGTGTTTTATTTTACGCTCGTGGGGTGCATATTATCCCATTGGTGTCGAATAAGGTACTAAAATTGTCCTTGTTTATTAATATCAAAATTATATGGCTCTTAGTAGGTACTCAATTAATTATTCACTTTATTCAGCGATTGCAAAAAAATTTGTTATTGATAGCCACTGTATAATTTTTCTTTTCATCGATTACTCATTGATCTTCTACTTTAATTGACTTAATTTCCCTCAAAAAGTATTCGAATATTAAATTACTGACGTCTTTTGAAAGTTCCATATATGTACATTGTACATTCATACCTTCCAATAATAGTAATAATGGAGGAAGAAAAGTCATGTACATTGTAGTACTGTTTTCAAAATTAGGACAATCAGAATCATTTTTTTCGCTTCGGCTATGTATTTATAATCATGGAAGTTCGATTCACAAGAAACGGATCCTACAAATTATTTAGTTTCGGGAACAAATTATATCTATATATTTCCAATGAGGTGTATTTGTATTAATACGTGTACTGTAAAAGTAACAATCGATTCAATTATTTCATATATTTTTACAAATAATTTATTATAAAACTTACGTTAGACGATTTGTAATAATAATGTTTATGTACTTGTAGTAAACTTCCTAACAGATTTGTTGACGTTTCGACAAATATACCACTTTTTTCAGAAGAAACTTTAAAATTGAGATTAGGTCCTCTGGTTGGTACTTATATTTGCTGTGTACACTGGTTCATGGCATTACGATGTACATCTTATAATCATTGGCTAGTCGTTTTGATCCTTAGTCTTTGCAAATAAGTAGTTTCCAAATTCGAGATAGTGCTAACCCTTTTCGATTAAAATTGGTTCGACTCTTTTGGATTTCCATTACGAATCTTCTTTCTCTCTCATTTCTTCTTTTGGAGTAGCTCGTCTTGGGCAAAGCTATCACTGTCTCTCTTGGGCTGATGTAGACTGTATTAAAATTGTATTTCCTTAAGATGCATGATATTGTAAGTACATTCTTGTACGAGTGTATCGGGCACATACGTCGTTGCCAGAAATTCACCTGTTTCTTTACCAAAGTGTCCTTCTGATGGGTTGCTTGATATTTCTGTCCTTGTATCCATTTTCTCTATGAGCAGATCGGAGGTGCTCGATGCCCTAACTTCAAATTACTTATCGTATCAACTTACCTACTTTACATAATTTAACCAAAACTCGTATGAGAACAAATTATAGTAATATGATAATTTAATGGTGTAATATCCTGTCTATTCAAGATGATGAGCTGCAACATAAAGAAAATATGAAATTTAAAATAAGTATACAATTACAAAACTATTTGAGGAAATACAGTGTCGCTACAGTATGACTTCGAAATGTACAAATTGAATGTCATAGCTACACATATTTCCGTCAATTGCTATCTTCAATTCCACCTTTACATCTATTTTTTTTTCTCCTTTCCAATCTGAAAGCATCTTTCTTGTAGCTTTTCACTGTTCCTACCACTCCCTTCCCCTAATCACATTGTTGGCATTAATAAAATTATCAAGGCATCGGCCTAACCGTCAACACATATTTTTGGTTGTACACGGCGGGTAGCGTGGATCCCAAACTACTCTAAGGGCCCCGTCTAAAGTTTTGTCAGCTGCTGCGGTTGCTCCGCTATTATGCCAATATAATTCGCATCATTAATTTAATTATAATTATTGACGTCAGAGTTGGGATAGGAAATTTGGTCAGTTGTTGGGGTTGTGCCTTGGAGCGGTTTTGAATATTGAAGGGTAAAAGTTTGTAGACCGTGGCGGATGTAAAGAGATGCTGATAGTAGCAAGGAACAAGGAGGCGGCAGAATGGAAATTTGTGTTTGTGCTGGTAGACTTAGAGGCAAACTAATATTATTTTTTAACTAGTTTGATTGTTCAATATATTTGCAGACACTAACTAATGAATCGGATCAATAATGATGTCACAATTGTAGGACTTATTTCAGAGACAGAAGCATGTGCTATTTTCGTAATTAATATTACTCAATTATAAATGCAAAACAATTTCAAGGCGATATTTAAACTTGTCCTGATTATTTATCACTTATCCAAGGTGGCTTCACTTGCAAACTTTCATTTTTTTCCAAAACAAACATTTAAATCGGGTCTGCTTTCTCGACTTTGATGACCATGTTTAAAATAACTCCTACCACTTTTCTTCTTGTTTTGATATTTGAGTATAGGTATGTGTCATAATGGTTACAACTCTGCCCAATATATTGCTACCTACTTCAGGAGTTCCGCAATGGTCAAAGTTAGGGCCACTTTTATTTAATTTTTTATATTAATGCGTTTAACGATATTATAAATTGTTATAAAGTCTTCTACGCTGATTAGGTATTTAAAAATATTAATAACAATGGCTGTAAATTAAAAGACGCTTGTCAAGAGGTCTATAGTTACAAAACCTCTATTTAGTCAACGTGTTTTAAATACTAATAGCCAGGCAGATGGCAGAAACCTACAGTTAAATTGACGATAAAATAATTGCGTTAAACGATCTGCTAAATGGTAAAAGGAGCTGAAAAAATATATTGTGGTATGTTGCTGTGAAAGATTTCAGATTTTCACGATTAGGGACTAAAAAAGGTGAAATTATGGGCCAGTTACCCCACATGCGGTGTCTCCTGCCTCACAGGTCGCACAGACTTCAGCGATAATTTGTCCCGTAATGGATCAGTTGGTTCGTTCCACTTTAAGGTATCTCTGACGCACCTGGGATCACGCCAGTCCGCCGAAGTTTACACCTACAGACACAATCCCCGGGGATTTTGGAGACTTAGATATGTGGCCTACGCTATAACCCGTACCTTTCCTTGACTCCCCTCGCTGAGCATATAAACTAATATTACGCTGTTCTAACGCTCTTCTGTTGCGGGAGTTATTTTCTGTTTGCCGGTCCGCTGACAGGCCGTAAATCAAGAATACTTAGACAATAAACAAAAAGGATTCTTGGGTACACGGTTCTGCATGTTTTTAAGCATTTCATCTACCAACTTATTCGAAACATATGACTACATTGTATACTTGTGCCATATTTAAGAAAAATGTGTAGTTAACATAATATGTGCTTTTACTTTCTTTTTACTTACGTCTTGTTTATCTTTATCAGAAAGAAAATTGGTATATCCATTTAGTGGAATTTGTAATTTTGAAAAACTGTAGAAAATCAATAATTGAGAAAATACTTTAAAAAGTTTGTTAGCTGTGGTTAAAATGATATTACAATAAAAATTTGTTTTATTGATTTTCATGATTGATGAAACTATTGCCCAAGATTTTGTAAATAGTAATTTCGAAAAAAAGTAGTATTAATATAAAATTAAAAAAATATGAAAAATGTCACACTGACTACTAGGTAAGTCTTTCAATTGAAACTATTTTATGCAACTTCTTTTAGGTCGCCGAATTTAATATTATTCTGATTGAAGAAAATTTGGAAAGTCATAAGTAACTAATTTTGGCAACTTTGGAGAACTTACATACATACATCCGTTAGTTATAAACAAACTCTATAACATACGTTTCAGAAATAAAAATATACTACAAATTACTTTTAAATCAAACACTAGTTTTAGAACATTACGAATATCAACTTAAACATTTTTGATACTGAGATCTAAGATAAGATCAACTAGCTAGTATATTTCAAATTATTTCATTGTAGTCTGTCAAATTGTCAAAATAATGATTAGTTGACTTTAAATAAAATATCCTAAATAATTTAATGAACTGTTTCCAATAAATAAAACGGCAATGGATGATACGAATAGAAAAGATATGAATTATTTCGCTGTCAACAATTACGTAATTAAAGATAATTTTAATTGCGTATATAATTAAAGATAACTTTAATCTATCAGTGTGACCACCTTTCATTCGAATAAATGAGGATTTGTGTAACTTGATTACTTTGATTTTCATTTTCAAAATGATTTAAATAAGATAAATGAATGGTGTTTTGCAAACTCACTGAAACTGTATATATCTAAATGTAAAATAGTCTAATACACGACAGTTTTAAATTGCAATTATCTAATTAACGTTGTTCATCTTATAAAGATCTAGGTATATTGATTGATTCTAAACTGGCTTTTACAGACCATATTAAAAATATAGTATGTTCGGCTTCTAAAACTTTGGGATTTGTTATTAGAAGTATGAGAGACTTTTCGAATGTTGCTTCAATGAAATTATTATATGTGTCATGCATTAGAAGTAAATTAGAATACATATCCATTATCTAGTACCCTGTATATCATAATTATATTTGTCAGATAGAGTCGGTGCAGCGGAAGTTCTTGAAGTTTATTTCTTTTAAAAGAAATGATGTATATCCTGATAGAGATATAAACAATAAGGTGTTACTTCAAGCTTTCCAGTTGCAGTCATTATTGCTTAGAAGAAACTGTTCAGCAATTGCTTTTGTTTATAATTTAATAAACTATAAAATCGACTGCCCTGCTCTATTGGAAAAATTAAATTTATTTGTTTCAAGTATAGAAATTCGGCATAATGTTACCTTTTATTGTGATCTTGCAAATACTGATGTAATGAGAAAATCACCTATTTTTAATGCATGCACTCTTTTTAATTCTATATCATCTTTGTGTGACCTCCATTTTGATAGTTTAGTCCATATAATTCGTGTGTACGAAGAAAAATTTAATGTAAATTTATAGTTGTTTCGTATATCTTGTTAACATATTACAAAGTATTATATATATTTATAATTTGTTTAGCTTTTCCTGTAATTGGGTGTAACCTGTAGGAAAAATAAAGTTATTATTATTATTATTATTATTATTATTATTATTATATCGATAAATGCGATTCACTCACCAAATATTCGCCAAAGCTATACNTTATTATTATTTCTGTTCTCGTACTAACAATGCTCCTGACTTTAATACAATGAGTATAAAAAATATTAACCGTTTTAGAGAAGTTAAACTCTAAAGATTTCTTGAAATTTATCAAAAGATTGAAAAGGTACATCAAAAAACGGAAACAAAATGTAGCAGCAAATAAAGATGATTCGAATTATTAAAAAGACTTTTAATAATTGCAGATTTTTAAGGTATTGCATTTATCGTACTGATATGATTAATGCTGTTGTCAATATTATTAATGCTATTATTAATATACCTTAAAATACGTATAAATGTGTATGAAATTCAAGGATGTTTTGAAAATGTTTGGTCTATAGAAACCGCTAAATACCTTTTAAGAATTTTACTCTTTGATTTAAACTAGTCTTGCATGAAAAATAAATATATTAAAATCCAGAAACATAAAAGGTAAAATTTGGGGGGATTACCAATCTACCACGGACTGTAAATTAACGCCCTGATGTAATATGGCGGCATTTCTTTGGAAATATGCAGCGAGTTGAGAACCGTAGGCCCAGAAAATAAGGAGAAAGAATTAAGGGGCACAATTGTGGAAGTTATTTATGAATTAAATTTTCCCCGGATAACGGAAATGAGGTCATATAAATCTAATTGATAATAATTTGTAAAATATCACCATTAATTTCGAAATGTAATTTATCATTCAAAAAATAGGTCGCTAGATCAATGATGACTTACAACAGAAAAACAGTTCAAATCTACTAGTACTTAATTTGTAATTCCTGAATAAAACAGGACGTTTCCGAAAGTTGGGTTTTAATTTTGAATTTTAAAGGATTATAACAGATGAATATAATATGTTTTACAAAAAAATCACCCCAATAAAGGTTTTATAGCAACAGATATATCTACATTTGAACTTAATGAGATTTCTGACGCTGGTTCTGTAATTAACCATACATACCACTTCGTATTGCCACCCGAAAATAAATCAGTGCCAGCTTGCTGCCATTGCGTCCTAACAGTAGTCGCTCTTTAACATTTTAATACTCGTTTTTGCTCTAAATCCTCCTCTCCTAAATTTGAACTTAAGGACATTGTTAATTATGTTGATTTACGGGGAATGTCGTCCAAATGTTATATAAGCATTTCGGCTCTATGCGCAGCGCTTTCTTAACGGGATACCTACGTCGAAGACGGAAAACGTAGAAAATTGTACGAAAGTTAACTAGATCCATATGAGATTCGTCGTGTACAAGCATTGCAAACAGAAGGCCAGGGTTCACTTCTATGAGCTGTTGTTAGAATTCCATAGAGTTCCTATATCAAGTCATACTGTTTATTCTACCTTAACAATATTTTTACCACAAACACAGTAATATCCTAACTAATTTCAAGTCGTACAGATTTTAAATAAACCTGTATGTCTGCTCTTAAGGATACTGAGAAAATAGACATTATCATAATTTATATTGTGACCGATTTAAAAATTATAGATTTAATACTCCCTACAATTTCAAATCAGACTAGAGATAAACTCATCCACATCATTTATCGAAGTTGAGCTTCGAAAACACTTCTTGTATTAAAGAAAGCAACTTTCAACTTATTTTATTTATTTAACTGGGACCGGAAATAATTCCCGATGGAACGAATTTATGAATAGGAAGTAATATACCTCACGGTAAAACCGGTGATTAAGCTAAAACCCTTGCCTATCGAATCCCGTATCCCGAATCCGATGTAATTTCTAATTCCAGCACACCGTATAGCTCAATTTTGTGCGACTAGAGCCCTTCGCGCCGGCAGGGTTATTTATTACTCCACCAACATAAACATCTATATATTACCAAGGGTTAACCCTCAGTATCGCTCCCACTATCGAGGTTGGCGTATTTGTCTTGCATTGTACAATCTGTCGAATAAGCAAATCAAACTATGTGCGATATTCGTTTTCGAACGGCCTTTCTTCCATGTCCTATAGCACATATATTTCAGGAAAGTCCGCTTGCGATTTGTAAATTAGTACCTATTAGGTAATTTTAAATTATTTCACAACAGAATTAAAAGAATATTTTCCGCGGAAAACTCACGAGACATGCTCATGGTATCATCAGTTGAGTTACGCCAAAAACTGTAAAGTCAATTTTAATGGGAAACAAGAACTGCATATTTATTTCCATACAACAAGGAAAAGTTCTTTTATTTGGTTAATTCATGGTTAAATTCATATTTCGTAGGCATCTACACATGATTAATATAATTTATAAGATCAAACTTGTTAGACTCCAAGAATTATTACAATCGACGCCTGTTCTAATAAGTAATTTACGAGAAATTTGGAACTGGAATCTGGAATTGTAGGGAGGGTAGCTTTTAAGGCTACAGTACTTATGCCCCATTGGATGTGGGCCCCTTGTACCTACTCCCATTAGGAGATCAGTCCACTTGAGCCGTTAGCCAACTTATGTGGTGACGTTCCTCAGGGGGATCTCTCTAATATAGGCCATAGAAGGCCAGCGTTCTGCCAACATGGACTCTCTTGTTGACGAGACGGCAGTGCATTCACATCATAGCACATGTAATACTGTCTCGTCTTCCTGTTCACAGTCCCTACAAAGAGGTGTTTCACACTTTTTCATATTGTAAAGATGTTTCCTTAGCTAGCAGTGTCCAGTCTGAATACCTGTCACCAGTCGAAGATTTGACCTAGACATGGTCAGGTATTTTTTGGCTGTATCTTTCCTAGGATATTATAAGAGCTCCTTAGCGAAATGGCAGCTATTTGTTTCATTCCACCGTTTCATAAATTCTTTGTGGGTATTTTTCTTAATAATTTCAGCAAGTGCTGACAGCGAAAGCATACTGACGGGACCAGGTCCAAAAATATTGAGGCCCGATGTACTCCTGGCTAGTTTGTCAGCTTCTTTATTGCCATTGTACCGCTCGTGTCCTTTAATCCAACATACAGATATACTGTTGGAGGCCGAGGCTACGACCAGTGCTTGGTGGCATTCCCATACTGTCCTAGTCATTATCTTATGATTACGCTAGGTCATTATCATTTAGACTTCATGGAAGTAGATACTAATGATTTTAAGAAGCATATCTCTTTTTTTCCGGCAAGGTTGTCCCTTTTCTTCCATTGATGAACAGATGTTTAGCCTTGACCCACGCTCTATTGTTTGCACCTAAAACACACTACTTGGAGATGCTATTGCTTCTGTGAAGTTTTCAACTGAGCTCTTTTTGTGGCATCTTGCACTTTCGTTTATTGGCAATGCGAGTTTGACTCTCTATCTTTTTTACTTTGCCGGAAAATACTTGATTTCTAAGATTTAAGGGTTTGAATTGAAAGACATCCTTAGCGTGCCTGGTATGGAATATTTAGGAGTTTATATCCCTCAGGATATTCGTCGCAGCTCAGAAACGGTATGAGCTACAAGAGCTGTGGGAGCGTAGAGTTCGAGAAAAATTTTAACACAATTTTGGTTTGTACAAATTTTCTGTTAGTTTAAAATAAATGAAAGTAATACCGATAGCTGTACAATGCAAAATAAAAAATTTAGAGCGTACTAGTGTCCTGACCAGCTATCCATCCCTGGTTAAAAAGCTTCAGGGTAGTCGGGTGGACATTCGAACACTCGCTAGGCTGTGTCCATAAGGGTCTAACAGTGGTGTTCGCGTTGGAATTGAAGAATTGGTCTTCTTGAAAAACACCCATCTCGTAATGGTGACCGTCTCCGAAGAACTTATTGATCTCTAACGATTATGGTTAATGTCGATTCTACAGCCTTGTTCAGTCCGAATTTCGTAAAATTTGGAATTATTTTATTTTTCAAAAATTCGATGCTGAGGTGAAACTTTTCGCAACTTTATGCGCTGCCGTGGTTCAGCGATCGGTACAATACACTGCTAGTATCGTCAGCTACGGCAGATAGTGCCAGAGTAAATTTTGAAACGTACATGCAATTTTTACCGCTCTGCACTTTCCGATGTGCATCCTAGGTCGTGTGCTTCGTGAATGACTTTTTGAATTATTTTGAGAACATGGGTGAGCATTCTAAATCCTCTAAAGACTCATACTACGACAGTATGGTCTATAGAACAGCCAATACTTTATTTAATTACAGTGAAATATATACCAGGAGTAAACTTAGGTGAGGATTGTATTCACTTTCCATGTTTTGGTTACTAAATATACAAATCAATGGTTACATTTCGTGTTGAAGTTGCACATAAAGTAACATGTTCTAAAAAAACATTCAAGAATCACTTAAGCCTGAGGGACATTTTCAATAATAATGTCAAACTATAATGAATATTAGTATCTCAAGTTAAAATTATCTATTAAAAATACGTATCCATAGATGTGAATACAACAAAAAGCTTTCATTTGAAGTCAAGGAATAACAAATAAATTAATGAACTCTTCAAATCTATTTGTTAAACTTGTAGCATTTGATTTCACAAATTGACTTACCTTAAATATTCTGTGTAGTGATATTTGCAACTGATTTTCGTCCCGTTCTAAGTAGATGAATATTAATTAATACAAAAAGCGTTTTCCCTGAGGCTACAACACCACGGAAATATACGCGTCGGTGTCACTTTCTCAAGAATGAAAGAAGCTTAGTCGAAATGTGCGACATCCGTAACTAAGTAGGCGCTCATATACTTTTCGTGTCTACTTATTTCAGAGGAAATATATACGAGTTCTTTATTCCCCAAATAACTAGACGTCCCTTGCATACAGACGAAACAAGCGTTGATAAATTAACCCTCTAACTTTTACTACCGCCGCATACGTCGGGGAAAATGGTAAATTGGTAGCACTTGCTACAATGGAGAATATTTTATATTACTACATTATATTCGTTCCTCTTTCTTTTTTTTATTGTCCTCACTAAAATTCAGCACTTTTATTACGCATGTATATGTTGCCTCAAGATTAATTAATCAAACTTTAAATTTGAATTATTATGGTCAAAATAAGAAAAAGTCCTATGAATACTCGGAGACGCTTTATTTTTAAAATACAGGGTGTTTAATTTAAAAGAATTTTGCTAATATACCTTCTAAGACGCCTGATATAAAGATGAAATTTAATCATATCTTTTAATTATAAAGAAATGTGTACTGAATTTGAATATAATTAATAAATCATAAATTTAATATTTGTATTATTTGTATTTTGCCATGAAGATAGGTAGGTATTTTATTCCTTAGTGAGACAAATGTCACTTTCCTTTTTGGACAAGCATGAGAAAATCCCTACTTTCATATACAGTAGGTATGTCCACGGATTGAGTTTACAAGAGGACAAACGGATCAAAAATACGAAAAAATGGCATTCTTGATAAAAGTTTTTGCTTGTTTAGAAAATACGAATCACCATGAAGAACTTCAATTTTGTTGTACAGGGAGTGTCAAAAACACAAAAATATTATTTTAAGCAAGAGTAAACAGACCTTATTCTGCAAGATACGAAAAAAGGCATTCTTTGTAAAAAATTTTGCTTGAAAAATGAATGAGAGTCACGTTATCAAAAATTTAATTAAGGATTGTCTAGCACATCTCTAATCAGAGTACTTAGAAATGCTTGTATTTTTAGAGGTCGCTCGAAAACATAGGTACAGGGCGATTCACTATATTTTGACGCCCCTTTAACTTTTTTGTTTTGAGAGTTATAAAAAAATGTGAAATATAAAAGCTGCACGAGTTTTTATGAATTTTTCGAAATTGATAGGAGAAAAACAAATGAAGTCTAAACCAAATGGTCGCTGATGTTAACTTTGTTAAGTTAAATGGAACACCCTGTATATTTTTACATATTTGGATAGAACGTTCTCTGTCGAGCATAGTCATGTAGGGTTTGTTGGGTCCATCGGTAACAATAAGCGAGATACTATTAAAAAACGAAAATAAGGTTTTTTTTATTAAGAAAATAAGACATCTTGCAATTGTTAAACCTTTTTCAGGCATTTCTGCCTTTTTCCAATTACGTAAGGATTTACAGATTTAGTTATAAAATATTTTGACAGATCAGACATTGGTATGGTCCAAAATGCATATAGACATTTTAACTAAATCTCAGTAATTAAGCCGTGAGAGGCCTAATTACTCATGGACAATGTTGTATGGTAGGCCGTGACAGTGACAGATAATTTCATGACAACATTGTTATTGTTTGACAATTTGTGTTATTATTTAATTAAAATGGGTTACACAGAAGTAGAAAATTGAAATATTACAGGAATTAAAATAGAGCAAAGTTCTTCTCCATACGCTAGTTTAATTCTAAATAATTTTCTACTTCTGTGTAACTTAAATTTTAATTAAATAATAATACGTACTATCAATCTATAACAATGTTGTCAAGACATTACTACCTGTCACTGTCACGACCTACCATATAATGTCCATGAGTAATTAGGCCTCTCACGGCCTAATTAGTGAGATTTCGTTACATTACCTATACGCATTTTGGACCGTATCAATATGAGATATATAAAAATATATTATTACTAAATCTGTAAATCCTTACGTAATTGGAAAAAAGCAGAAATGCCTAAAAGAGGTCTTACAATTACAAGATGTATTATTCTCTTAATAAAAAACCTTCTTTTCGTTTTTTAAAGTATCTTCCTTATTGTTACAGATGGACCCAATAAACCCTATATGGCTATGCTCGACAGGGAACGTTCTATCTAAATATTTAAAAATATACAGGGTGTTCCATTTAACTTAACAAAGTTAACATCCGCGGTCATTTTGTTTGGACTTCATTTGTTTTTCTATCATTTTCAAAAAATTAATAAAAAATCGTGCAACTTTTATATTTCACATTTTTTTATAACTCAAAACAAAAAAGTTAAAGTGGGGTCAAAATTTAGTGAATCACCCTGTACACTATTAAAGTTAAAATAATTTTGAGTGACCTTTAGAAATTAAAATATAGTTTTGAAATTTTCAGAATCGAAATTTTTTTCAATTTAGAAAATAGATAAAATAACGAGAAAAATTTTTAAAAAAATTCAATCATTGACGACTTTTGAAATTTTTTAAAATATTGAGCGACCTCTAAAAAATTTTTTTTGAGCTGATTTTTTGAGCGGGCTATTAAAACATGATAAACTTACATATTTTCACAAGAGACACGAAAAAAAAACATTCGTTTTTTTGGGCCACCGTAATGTTGCTATTATTTAAATATTACACTTGAATAAGACATATTTTGGTAGTGTACTTTGTTCCCTGTATAAAAAAAATTAATTATTGATAATGTGACATTCATTTTTCAAGCAAAAACTTTTATCAAGAATGCCTTTTTTCGTATCTTTCACTTTTTGGTCCATTTGTTCTCATTTAAACTCAACCCGCGAATGTACTGCATAGAGGGCGTTTTCTAGGTAGTCTAAATTATTTCAAAAGGTAATTATTCACATTATTTTATGAAAAAATACGTATAGTAACATAGATTCAAAAATGTCCTTTCCAAAGTACAGCGCGTAATTTTTTTTTTTAATTTTATTTCTTATAACAATTTTTTGTTCATAATAATATTGTTCTGTAAATATATATTTCTTCTGTCGCGTAAATGAGATATTGGTTTTAACGCCCTTTACATTTTATTACATAACAGCTGAGCTTCAATTTTCTATAACACATACTGGCGCAATTTCGAATAAGTAATTCCGGCAATGAAATTTTCATGCAAGTTTGGATATTTAGCTCCTGTTGCTCTCATACTCGTATGCGTTAAACTGTTGAAAACAGAATTTAGAGACGCCACGTCATGTTAACTTCTAACATTTAGCAAACTTGTTAAAATTGCTCTTGTTACAATGCGGAGACAATGAATACCACGCTGGAGGAAATTTAACTAGCTGGCTTGTGTGAGATATCCCGTTCCATTGTTTTCATCGGGTATTTCCGTAACTAATTGAAGGAGGAAACTTTTAAATTAAATGGGAATTCCATTTCCTAATCCTTCTTTTCTTTTTTATGAAATTTATGCGACAATTTAAATTGAAAAAGATTTTTAAATCAACTTGTTCACTTAATAATTACTTTATCAGTAAAATAAAAGAGTTATCTAATTTTTCTGATTTCTGACTAAACTAATAAGGAATTATAAAAAATGATAATTTCCAAAAGAAACTTTTCCCCATGTTTCTTGTGCGGGCCAGAGATATACAATTAAGTGGATTCTATTTTTTTTCTACAAAAATTAATCAAGATACGAAAAACGTTCAAGAGACAAAAAAGTTGTATTTTTAGTTTCTTAATTCAACAAATATATAAAAATTACAAAAAAGTCAGTGGGGTACATTTTTTTTTGTCAAAAATATTCGTTAAGGTACCGCTCGGACGCCACTGGACTTAATAAATCTAATCAAGTTAGGGTTAAATTGGCCCCTTAACACTACAAATAACACTGCCAAATTACAACAAAATTGGGTAAAGGGTATTTAAGATATTTACGAAATAACAATTTTTTACAAAAGTTTAACACCCTGAAATCTTGAAAACGGAGCATCCGCGGACCAATGTTTACGTGAACTTTTCGCCCTAAAGTCATTCGAATAATCGTCTGTTGAATTTATTGTACGTACTTAATTAACACCCTGTATAATTCTCTAATTTGTGCACCAAATTTCACAAACTACATCAATCTATTGGCGAAAATGCAATAGAGATCCCTAAAATGTTTATATTATGCAAATATCGACACATATCCTCCTATGGATTATTCAAAGCACTTACTGCTTGAATAGTATACAAATCCTTGATGGTTCAGCGTAACATGCAGAATGTTGTTTCTCTTTTTAATATGATCCATGTAAATTTCAACTCTCCAGTATTATTACGTAGTGTGGGTTTTAATGTGCCTAGAGCTTCTATTCGCTCCAGTGAGACCTTTCACTTAAATCTGTACATTTGTATACAGGGTGTGGCTTGTACAATCCATAAAAATTAAACTACAGCTTCCTGATGATATTTGTAATAGAAAACTCTTATACGAAAAAGTTATATCTTCGCGTTTTTTTGTAAATTAGACTTCATTTATTCAACGAAAACGAAGACCGACCCTGTGTTATTTATTAAAAACTTTGGAAATGTTTTATGGGACCTGAGATGCAACCTTATAATTTAAGTCGGTATAATCTAATACTAGTAATACCAAAAGAAGGTTAGGTTACTGTATCCGGACTAATGGGAGTCAATTTCAACATTATCTCTAGAAATGGTAAGTTTTATTTTATTTTGTTGCATATTTCAATGCAGTTTGTTTTGTGCACGCAGTTGGCAACTACAGATGCTTACGGCTGTGGTTTTGTTTGCGAACTCTTGCAGTAACGACAATACATTTAAGATAGTAATTACTTGTTTGGTTTTGTGGTAAATAAATTGACCTTAAAGTGGACTGTATATTTGTTGATAAATGTTACAATGTGACATGTATCAGAAGCCTAATTTTTCTACGTTATTGCACAAGAACTAGACTTAAGCTAAAGAAACTAAGGAGCGTGCTCCGTCCATGCCGCGCGCCTTGAAAGCCTAGTCTTTCAAAAAAATATAAAATATTTAACCAAATAAAATAATACATAAAGATTTGCTTGTATTAACATTTCATTGGCAAAATAAAAAGAAACCTCATATTTATTATTGAAAATCAGTTTCTATTGGCAACACACACAAGCGTTTTATAGCTCGCTTAAAAACACCTTCGCGAGTTTTGACACTAACCACACGACACACACTGTCGGCGCCTGGATGGAGCTCCGTCACTCTTCCTAAATGCCATTTCAAAGGAGGTAGGTTGTTGTCCTTTAGAAGAACTAGCATTCCTGGCTGAATGGTGTCACTACCTGATCTCCATTTTCCACGTGATTGCAACGAAGACAAATAATCCTTAGACCACCGTGTCCAAAAATGTTGAATCATTTGGGTTAAATGCTGTTATCGTGAGAGTCTATTCGGGTGAAGGTTGCTAACATCTTCCTGAGGTAAAGCTAAGAGCGATGTACCTATGAAGAAGTGGCCTGGAGTAAGAGCGTCAAGGTCGCAGGTATTTTCTGATAATGGAGTAATAGGGCGGGAGTTCAGGCAAGCTTCAACCTGAGACACTACCGTGTACAACTTTTCGAACAACAACGAAATTGAGGCATGTAATAGTCGTGAAGAAGTAGCAACAACTTCAAACATTAAAATCGAGCAACTAAACACTCGACAGGAAGACGCTTTTAATTTTCAAATGATGGTAGAACACATGCGCAAAGCAGAAGGCATCAAAATTACCAATAAGGAAGAAAAAATTACTGAGGCAGTTCAGAAAGAGAACGAAGATAATTGTGAAGAAAATCAAGGTACAAGTGCTGAACAAAACCGTGAAGAACGTTTCACAGATGAAGAAGTAAAAGATGAAAATAGTGCAAAGAATTATATGGGAAAGCAAAGAGAAATTCTAGTGAGTCAGGCTGTGGAACGCGTGAAAAAATCTGACATGTCAGCGACAAGTTTGACTTTTGAGGAGTACATGACATCATTTGACAAACCGCCTGCAGTCAAAATTCCTGAAGATACCGAAGAAAGCAAAGGAGAAGCAAATATGACGAAAAACATCGACGAAGAAAATGCAAACAATTCTGGGACCAGCAACGCCAATAAGTTAATGAAAAATTTAACGCTGAAGGACATAATGAAAGAAAATAACGTAATAAACGTTGAAAGCGACAGCGATGACAGCGATTCGTCAGAAGACGAAGAACCACAACAAGTTTCAGAGAAAGGTGATGGACATCCAAGATGCCGTTTGCAAAAACCCGAAGAAATCGAGGAAATTATAAAAGGAATTCTGACCACACCGAAGTCTAAACAAACTGAAAAGGTGGTGTCAACAGTTTGCAGTTGTCATGAAGAAAATATGACCTACATGGAACCAAATGCTGAAATCAAAGAATTATCTAGCAACATATCAACCGAACCAGAATCAAAGGACCTAAATGATGTTGAAACTAAGGAATAAAACTATATTGGTACTGACATAATCAATGTGCAGGCAGCAGTGACAGTGAAGAGAGCGAGAATTCTTCTGAAGATGGAGAAAAACCCTTCTACATAAAACTCGACATGTCAGATTCGACAAAATTGAAAAAAGGAGAAGACGCTGCTGAGGCTGTGACCGTTAAAAGCAAAGAAGAAATACAAGAAGAACTGACAGGAGAGTGCCAAGTGAAGAAAGAAGAAGAACAAGACGCGAGCTACAGGGAAATGCTGACATGGAATCTGAAAGTATCCGACCAAAAAGTTGCAGATATTATCACCTATACAGAGAAAAGACTCGGAGGAAGGCTTCTGATACATGTCATATTTTAACATTTGTCAACAAATATACAGTCCACTTTAAGGTCAATTTATTTACCACAAAACCAAACATTACTATTAGTAATTATTATTATAATAAGAAAATACAATTTTTTTAAGTATTTATTTTTCAAAGTTTGTACTTTTACATTGAAAAATTTCCCAAAAATTGAGAAGTATCTTTATATCTTTCAAAGACGATTTGTTTGGGCGACTAGTCTACAGCACATAACTTATCGTACAGCACACGGACAGTACCGTTCCAGAGAAAATATCCCATTTAATCCATGATTAAAGTCTAATTTACGAAAAAAAAAATAAACGCACGCAGAAATAGAACTTATTCGTATATGACTTTTCTATTACAAATATCGTTAGGAAGCTGTAGTTTAATTTTTGTAGATTATACACGCCACACTCTGTATATTATATCTTGATTTGTGATAAACGCAGTTCATTACCTCATAAACAACGCTTTATTTGACCCAAAATTTGATACTATTGCAATATATAGTCAGTCTTGTTGTATTGTTGAAAATATGAGTTGAAAATTGTTAATCATAGTGTCGCAATTTACTAAAAAAATGTAAAAGAATTTTAACTAATAATCTTTCTTCTTTTCAGTATATCGGGACCCAAATATTGTGCTTTATACTTGCCCTGGCCGGTACGACTGTGCTTTTGGATAACAGCGCCAGAGATTCCAGATTTCAGCCAAGAATCAAGGAAAGTATGCGCCGCCTTATCATGAATTCCCATCACGTGGAATCCCAGCAAACTCTGGCAATCATTCAGGAAAGTGTAAGTGCTAATTTAGAGTTTATTGGGGGAATTTCTTAGTTAAACAACAATAATGGTGGGATAATTCGCAGCGACCGATGAAAGGTAACTTTCTGGAGAAAACAGTGATTTATAACGTTAACGACACGAAATACGATGTGAAAAATATTTACTAAAATATTAAATAGGTATACAAGAGTTACATTTTAGTTGATGATGCAGGAAACAACTACTCTGCGAACTAACGCCTCGACTAGTAATTTTAAAATGAAGAACTATTATAATAAATATTGTTCATTTCATAGACTATGTACTTTAGATAAGAACTACAACGTAACAGAAATTTTATTGTTTGATATGTTCAATTGACCCTAAAAAATGATAAAACCGCGGAGTGCTACCTTTTAAAGGGATGCGTTTTTGAGAACGAAGTAAAAAGGTGGTATTTTCAGTTTTTTGAGATTTACTCGAAAATTATGCATTTTTTCAATAAAGTTGTCAACAGAAGAGTTGTAGCAAATTGAATTTCCAATCGAATTGAGACCTTCTGAAGTCAAAAAATTTTATTTATTTCTTACAAAAATATGCCCAAAAAAACGAGTAAAAAAAACCGAAAAAATGCGTTTTTTTTGGTTTTTGGCCCACAACTTTTTTCTGAGAGGAATTAGGTATAGGCATTGCTTCACAGAAAAAAAGTTAATGTTTTTTCCTTTAAAATAAGCGTTTATAAAAGTACCTACGACTAATAGAAACCGAGATACATTGGATCAAAGTTGGTTACTTTTTGGATTTTTGGCCAATTTTTGGCCCTTTTTTGACGATTTTCGTCTTATAACTTTTTTCTGAGTTAATTTAGGTATATGTAATGCCTTATTCAAATGAAAGCTGGTTTCAAGGCCTTTAAAATGGTGCCTGATTGAAGTTTATACAATTAAAATCAACCGAGAGATGTCAATTTAACCAACGATACTTTTTCTTATTTTTATAAAATTTTTATTACATTCGGTATTATTTTGTGTAATAAATTTATTTTTGTGAATGTGAAAGTTAAAATAAGTTTCTAGGTGATTGGATATTATTATTTATTTATTTAAACAACAGTTAGTAAAACGCAAAGAACTGAAAATACCACCTTTTTACTTGGTTCTCAAAAACGCTCCACTTTAAAAGGTAGCACTCCGCGGTTTTATCATTTTTTAGGGTCAACATATCAAACAATAAAATTTCTGTTACGTTATAGTTCCTTTGTACCCTCTTTTTTTGACATAGTCAATAGCCTATCAATGTGGGGACATTAAGCCTCAGAGTAGTTGAACGTTTCTATTGTCAGTCAAAAATTGTTTCACTTATTAAAAATTAACAGGTCGCTCTCTGTTAGTTTGGACGCAGTGATCATTCATATATATAATTTATATTCTTTTACTGTTTTGAGAAGTCTTTCTTCTTGGAAAATTTCGCTTGCCAAAATAAAAGCATTATTAGAGATATAACGAGCGTTCAAATAAAAACGTGGTCAAGTTGGTTCTGAAAATTTGGACGTAGGGCGTAGCGTATAGCAAATGAACTTAAACGTCACAATTTGAATATTTTCGTTTTAAAAAGCGTTTAAAATGGTGTTTTCTCAAGAACAAAAAGTGTTTATCATAGAGTCCTACTTTAGAAATGGACGCAAGATTGATGGAATATGGAAGTATTCTATTGAGGAATGTTTCATAGAATTTCAAAATCAATTTCCCGGCGTTGTTGAGTACAAAATTTTTCAAAGAGCAGTTCAGCGTTGTGTTAATGTTTTTCGTGAAACGGGCAGTGTAACAAGAAAAGAAGGAAGCGGCCGACCTAAAAAGCGGACTGAAGAATTAAAGGAAAATGTCCAACAAATAATGGAAAATGCGCCAAGAACTTCTGTACGTGTTTTATCACAAATGGTGGGAGTATCAGTCGGTACCTGCCACACAGTGTTAAAAAATGATTTGCGTTTGTTCTCCTATCGTTTAACTTGTCAGCAAGAACTTCATGAAGTTGATTTTCCGCGACGGGCTGTATTTTGTGAATGGTTTTTAAACAACTACGGTGAATTTCATAATATCACCTTTTTTTCTGATGAAGCCTGGTTTCATTTAAGTGGTTACGTAAACTCACAGAATATGAGAATGTGGTCTTCTAAAAAACCAGATAACTTTTTTGTCGAGGGTCCTCTACACGCTCAAAAAATTGGAGTTTGGTGTGCTCTCAATCGAAGAAGGATTTATGGACCTATTTTTTTAATGGTACTCTTACTGCGCAAAGGTATAGAGAAGAAATTATCGCTCCTTTTGTTAACCAGCTGAAAGAAAACGAAATTACAAACTTTTACTTTCAACAAGATGGCGCATGGGCACATACGGCAGGCGAGACGATGAATATGTTGAGGGAAGTTTTCCAAAATCGTCTAATAAGTCTCAATGGTGAACATGAATTTCCACCGAGGTCATCACTATTTTTGAACTGCCTATTCCTGATTTAAACCATCTGCAGGCTCGACTTATAGACAAGATTCGTGAAATTAACAATACCCCGAGCATCTTAGAAAATGTCTTTAATTCTTTGAGGAACAGGTGTGAAAAGTGCTTGGAACAAGGAGGGGGACACTTTCAGCAGCTGCTTTAATTTATTGTTATAACAAGGAGGGGGACACTTTCCGCAGCTCCTTTAATTGTTTGTTATTGTTATCACGATTATTCTTTAAAATAAAGTTATATAGTCATTAACGTTATTGAAACTGACAGCTGCTATACAGCTCGTTGAGAAATGAGGTTAAGTTGGTCGCTATAAGCTACTCCCTACGTCCAATGTGTCAGAGCCAACTTCGACCACGTTTTTATTTGAACGCTCGTTATAATATAATAATATAATATTTCGAATTTTCACCACCAAGACCGACGATGACAACATTTTTAACATTAAGGCGATGTTTCGCATTGTATTAGCTACATCCTGTTCAAATTTGGTTAGTGCAACTCTCCCGGTTTCGAAAATGCAATAGCTTTGTATGTTTTCAGTCGCGAAAATTGAATAATTCCAAATATTTCGAATTTTCACCACCAAGAACGGCGGTGACAACTTTTTTAACATTAAGGCGATGTTTCGCATTGTATTAGTTATATCCTTTCCAAGCAGCATTTGAATATATGCTAACGTTTTCCATTCTTTAACAATAAATAATACTCAAAAAACATTCACAACAATAAACTGGTGACAGATTAGGTGTTTGTTTTGAAGTTCCACTAAAAATTTCACAGCCTTCCTCGCAAGAAATTATGCGATATCCGTTGACTGTACGAAAAAGAGCAAATACCTTAAAAACCAGAAGAGATAGGATAGCGATATGGAACCATTATATCATTCGAAAGAGAACAAAATTGTTCATGAGGTTGCGCAAAAATATGCAGGCTGTTACATTTAAAAAATTAGTTAAGATGGTTTAAAGTTGACTAAATTCGGCATTAAATTTTTACCACCCTGTATGAAATTAAGTCATTTTGAAATTATGACAGGGAAGCTTAGAGTTTTAGTTATGTCCCCTATAAATTTTTTAAAATTAAATATATCAAAAACAGTTAACTTTAAGAATAGGAAACCTTTATGAAAATTCACATAAAAGTTGACGTAGGGTGTTCCATTTAAAATAACGAAGATGACGTCAACTTCCGGTATAACCGGATGACTCCAACACGGCTACCAGATTAAAACGAAACTCTGCACAAGTCTCTTTATCATTAACAGCAAGGCATTTTGTTTAAAAAATGCATTGATATTGTTGCCTTTTGTAAAACCTTCCAAAAAATGTAATTCCTCCCACATTTGAAGAATAGTATTAGGAGGAAAATATTTCCTTGCTTGTTCATTAGAAAAACGCCCATTCTTCCAGCCAATGGAAAAATATTACAACCACTTATACATTGTTTCCTTGGCTTAATGAAATCTACCTCGATTTCCATTAATGTAATTAAATGGACATTTGCTAGATATGCCTTTAAATAGCAGTTCATATCCTAATGATACCGATGCTATTAGTTCCCACTGTTGTATTGATTAGTGATTACTTATGAAATGCATCAGGGCGAAATGGAAAAAATATAACGCCAACTATTTAAAGATGGAGAGAAAGTCCTTATGTCGTGCATGTTCTTTAAAATATGTAAACCTGAAAATAGTTTGTTGATTAACAAACGATTTTGATAAAGTAAATTAAATTTTGTTCAGTGTTGCTGTATGTTTCAGTACAAGACAATCTTAGTTTATTCAACTCACAAATAGAACTGTTTCAAAATAGAGAATAATTGAAGAAACATCATATAAATTGAATAGTTGAAAAAAATTCTAGATTACAAAGAGTTATCCTGCGATTTTTAATTCTGATCCTGCAAACAAATTGATCATGAAGGAAATGAGAATCCTAAGACTTCAAGCGTCCCGCGTTAATCTTATACATTAATATTAAAGAACGTGCATTTCTTCTACGTTCCAAATCTCATTTGCCGTTTTTCCATTTCCATTTTTATTTTTAATTTCCCTTTTCATTTCTAATTTTGCCTGAGAGATTACATCATATCTTATGCAATTTTAAAGCGGCAATGAATACTTCTCATCGCCGTATTTCGTACTTTAACAAATTCAAATTTATTCAGAAATTTTAGCTATTCACAATATCGTACGCCTTTTTGTATATTTAACACTCGGATATACAATGTAAATTGTTCTCGCCAAGGTTCCCCTTTTGTAATTATTTAACTAATATATTTATATTCCTTAATTGCGAGAAAAGACAAAGCCGTAGTAAAATAAATAAACTAACAATAAAGTATCAAAGTAGTATAGGTANAACGCCCATTCTTCCAGCCAATGGAAAAATATTACAACCACTTATACATTGTTTCCTTGGCTTAATGAAATCTACCTCGATTTCCATTAATGTAATTAAATGGACATTTGCTAGATATGCCTTTAAATAGCAGTTCATATCCTAATGATACCGATGCTATTAGTTCCCACTGTTGTATTGATTAGTGATTACTTATGAAATGCATCAGGGCGAAATGGAAAAAATATAACGCCAACTATTTAAAGATGGAGAGAAAGTCCTTATGTCGTGCATGTTCTTTAAAATATGTAAACCTGAAAATAGTTTGTTGATTAACAAACGATTTTGATAAAGTAAATTAAATTTTGTTCAGTGTTGCTGTATGTTTCAGTACAAGACAATCTTAGTTTATTCAACTCACAAATAGAACTGTTTCAAAATAGAGAATAATTGAAGAAACATCATATAAATTGAATAGTTGAAAAAAATTCTAGATTACAAAGAGTTATCCTGCGATTTTTAATTCTGATCCTGCAAACAAATTGATCATGAAGGAAATGAGAATCCTAAGACTTCAAGCGTCCCGCGTTAATCTTATACATTAATATTAAAGAACGTGCATTTCTTCTACGTTCCAAATCTCATTTGCCGTTTTTCCATTTCCATTTTTATTTTTAATTTCCCTTTTCATTTCTAATTTTGCCTGAGAGATTACATCATATCTTATGCAATTTTAAAGCGGCAATGAATACTTCTCATCGCCGTATTTCGTACTTTAACAAATTCAAATTTATTCAGAAATTTTAGCTATTCACAATATCGTACGCCTTTTTGTATATTTAACACTCGGATATACAATGTAAATTGTTCTCGCCAAGGTTCCCCTTTTGTAATTATTTAACTAATATATTTATATTCCTTAATTGCGAGAAAAGACAAAACCGTAGTAAAATAAATAAACTAACAATAAAGTATCAAAGTAGTATAGGTATAAAAATAAAACAGCCCCACAAAAAAAATTATATGCATTGGACTAGACCACTATATACTTATGTTTTCAAGGAAAATATATAATAACCATGGTTGCCTCCACCATAGGGGATTTTTCTCGGATTGACCTTGAAATGACCTTTAACCTGACCTGACGAGGTCAAGCGGACTTCGGATTCGGATTCAGCGATCTCGAAAATATAAGATTATAGTGGTCTAGTCCGATGTACAGATTTTTTTTATGGGACTAATTTACTAGAAATGGTATTTTTAGGACAATATACGAGGTGCTAAAAACAAGCGATTTTATTAGAAGGTACTCCAATCATATCTGTTGTGCATTACTTTTACGTCGCTGAACTTGTAATAGTAGATTTGTAAAATTTTATTTCTGTAGAATCTTTCTTCACAAAATGCACAACACAAAATTTGACACAGACACATGACAATACGAAATTTTACTTTTCTGCCTTAAATAATTCATTAATATCCACGGAAAAGTAACGCAACCTTTAAATATTACATAAATACGAGTCAATTTTTATTTATACTATAGTTTTTGTTTTGTGAACAAAAATAAATTAGTTTCCTGTTCAAATAAATTCACTAATTGCGTATTGAAATATTAGATTGCACTTTGATTTTTATTGTTGGCATTTGTTGTAATGTTATTTGATAATAAAACATAAATAATGCAAATGTACACCACTGCAGTAATGGCAGACAAACGTGTTAATGGACGTGCAAATGGTAATGGTTTTGAAGCTCATCGTATATGTTGATCGTCTACTTGCCAGTACTTGAATATTTACTTAACATATTTCATTGGCGGATCCGAAACAATGGAGAAATTTAGTGTGTTTAGCTGGAACTAGAGTTAAGAAAATTACGGTTCAGATAGCTATTGGTTATCTTCATGTCTGGAGAGTCCTTAGAAAATAGTCACTGTAACCCTACCACATGCTATGTGTATAGGCGTCCAATTCACAAGATTGCGATACTAAATTAACATTTTGTAGGTGGAGTTTAGGAAAGATGAATTGGACGTGATAGATAGATTTAGTGGCCTCCTAAAGGGCCTTATGTTAGACTTGTTTATTTAGAGTTAAAAGTTTGATGCATGCAGTTGAGAACAAATTCTATAAAATAAAAGAAGGTTCCAACTAATTATAGCCCAACCTAGAATATTTAAAAGGGCAGCTTTTATACATTAATAATTTAGACGAGCTTTCAGGATCGAGGTCTTTCACTTTTTATGCCGATGATATGTCAGTGGTGATCTCAGACAAATCGGATAAAAAATTATCTGAGACTTGCGGTAGAGTAATATCCAGGATGTGCGACTGGTTTAGTCAAAATTCATTACTACTAAATATCAATGAAACTCAGGTTATAAGATATCACAATAGACGAAAGCTTTGTAATAGTATTGATGTTAATGTTAACAATACACTAATTAATAACACAAATCTTGTACAATTTCTAGGATTAAACCTGGATGAGTGTCTAACTTGGAATAATCAATGTAACGAATTAGTAATGAAGTTAAATACAGCATCATATCAATTTCGAAATATCAAAAAAGTCCTGACCATTGATCAATTATTGAAGCTATTACTGCCAAGTAGAATCGCGTTTGCGATATGGTATCTGTTTTTGGGGGCCATTATGCCACGCTGATAATGTATTTGTTGCTCAAAAACGTGTAATTACGTGTATGTTCGGAATGTCAGCTAGGGAATCCTGCAGACGGATATTCGTCTGTTACAGTATTTTAACAATGCCTTCTGTTTTGTTGTATGAAATGTGTCTATATATTTTTGTCAACAAAAATCAGTTTGTTCACAGACATCAGATTCATTCCATTGATACATGGCAGTCTTACCATTTTAGTATACCTTTTGGTAGGTGTAATCTGTCTTTTAACTCACCTAATTGTCTTGGTATACGAATGTTCAATAGATTACCCAATGATATAAAAATTTGTACCTCTGTTTGTAGCTTCAAGAAGGCTCTGAAAAATACTTAGTTGATAAATGTTTCTATTCTGTGGAAGAATATTTTGTTAATCAACTGTCTGTAAATTAATCTTAAATTGTAAATTAGTCTTGCCTTTATGTACTTTTTTTACTATTCCTATTCAATTGTTGTATTGACTAGAGGAAATATACGTTATTATTGTTATTATTAATGTATTTTTAAGAATTATCATGAACACGGAATTACGTAACATCATTACGAACTGGGCGTAGTTAATATTTTTTTTGGCACTCCAGAAATAAAAGAAGAATATTTGCGCCCTGCTGAAATAAATTATAGATCGTTGAGCGAAAGCCAACAAAACGGTCCAGTTGTAGCATTGATTTCGGTGCTAAATCGGTAAATCCCGAATAACGATATTAAATGCGGGATGAAACAGGTAGCTACAAGCTTCACGGCAATGTAATTTCACAACATCACTCACAAATTGAACGTTGATTGGAGGGATAATAACCCCAGGAGACAAAATCAGAACGAAAAGTGGTTCGGAGGATGATATAACGACAAATAGGTACGCGTATAAAGCCTTGGAGAATTGAAATCGCATTAAACGCGAGCCCGTAATATCTGTTTTAATTTATTTAGTGCTTGACTTTCCATCGGGTAAAAATCGTTCTGCCTCCAGGGTGTTTTAAGTATGCAGATTCAGTGGATTTTGAATGTATACAGGGAATATTTATAACAAAAATTATGTATTTTATTTCCGCACCAATACAGTAATAGTGTAGTAATTTAGAATATAAATGTAAATTTATATTATGGGAAAGTTCTTCAAATATGGTAATATCAATTTACAACAAGAATATACGAAATTTTTTTCGTAAAATAATATAATAAATACAATGAAAGTCAATAGATATACAAAAGTGACGAAAATATATATTTTTTTATAAAATAGGGACATTTCGATTCTCTTTTTAAGTATTAAAATACACTTTAATTAACTCGAGGAAAAAAGCCATTTTCACACGTTATTAATTTAATTGAATAAATTCTATCAAACGTAATTTGAAGTAAAGGGTGTCCCAAAAGTAACGCAGCATTTGAATTGTGCGTGAGTGAAGGTTATGAAAATTCATTACAAGTACGGAGAGTATGTAGCCGAGACTATGCGCATATATCGTAGAATTTTCGGTAGAAGGAACGCTCCGAACGAATTTTGAAACAATTAGTTGACAAATTTAAACAAACCGGTTCGGTTGCAGACAATAAAAAAACAGGCCGACCTCGTATGGCCGTTCAGCCGAAAATATTACTGTGGTGAATAATAGTGTTGCGGATATGCCCGTAACCTCAGTGCGATTAAACATTTCACAAAACACAATATAGCAGAATTAAATAAAATGATGAAGATGCAGAAGATGGTAAAGATGTTGGAAGAAAATATTTTTGCAAGAACTATGATTTTCGTAAAAAAAATATTAAGATATAGGAATTTACACAAGTAATTTTGGGAGACACCTTCGGATGGATGCGGCGCAAGTGACTCCAGAATTTTCTTCTAAAGACATAGGTAGTACACAATTTTTGAGCACAGCTGATGAATAGTTAGAATGTTTATGAAAGTTGTGATGATCGACAGCATTTTTGTGACCTAGTGATGAGACGAACTTATGAAGTTAATGTTAAATGACATTGAAAACATAGTATCATAAATATATTAAAATTGTGATATATACAAAAACGAAAATCATAGGATAATATAAAATTGAGCAGGGAAACCTGCTAGGCATCAGCTACTTAACCATCTTCAGAGAATTCGTTCTGCATTCATCCTTTTTTACTGTTACACTGTAAAAACGTCGGTGTGAGTGAAAGCAATAAAGATTCGGCGTGAATCCATTGAGTGAAATTATTGAGTACATTTTTATTCTATATTGGGCATTTTGATCATTTTACTCATTTGTGATTTATTTAAATTGAAATTGAGTACTTTCACACAAATATAGGCATAATTTCTACACGTAAGCTCGTATTTGGTGCACTTGTACCTAAATCAGAGTAAATCTCCTTATTACTGAGTGGCACCACTTACATATTGCTTCTGTAATCTCGACCACAGTTGACAGGGGTCCGTTATATGCTCCAGAAAAGCGTAATTGTCAGAAGAACAGGCCTTAGCCGGCGGGTCTCAGCCAGGACAGGAGGAGGCACCGCCAAGTGGATTACTTTCAACACTCTATATTCTAATTAATCATTTATGAGTGATTTATTTTTGCGCTCAATATTTAGTTAACTAAGAACCAAGTCTGAGTAAAAAATGACTCAATAATAGTTAAATTTAAATCATATTAAAGAAAAAGTCTACTCTAAATTAACCAATTTATTATGTACTCAGAATAGAGTCAAAAGTCGCTCAATTGATAGCTAGCAGTAACTCGGATTTGAGTAAACTCACACATTTCTGATGCAATAATTTCACTCAGTTGTACTCAGAGTGAAAATTTCACTCAATCGAGTGCGGACAGAAATTGATATATTACTGAGTAAAATTGAATGAAATTTCAGTGACATTTTTTTACAGTGTGCGCAGGTGTTCTTTTTTCTTATAAGCCAAAAAAAAACTATAAGTCCTAGATCATTAGTGTCAACACGTGGAAGAATGTCAAAATTAATCGCAAACCAGTTAAGTTTGAAGAGCAACGGGACAATGTTTTTTGTAAACCTGCCTCCAGTCTGGGCGAATCTTTTGCTGAGTCACTACGAAAGATACCGACAGTAAAAAGCAAAACGCTTGGAAGCATTGGATACAACCAGTTACGAAGAACACTACGGAACGTATCAGAGGACCAACAATATATGAAGAGCTGTCCTGTCCATAGGGACATTAGAATCAGCAATAAACATTGAAATTAACCTCTGGGAGGGCCTAGGGGTTCTAATAGCAGGCACATGGCCTAGTCCAACAACAACAGGGACATGCCAAAGATTTGTAGGCGACCAAGAAAATACGTCACCGCACAGCAACCTAAAAAACTCTGGTACTTTAAACATCAACAGCATTAAAACTACTAAACCTTCATGTATTAGCACCCCAATTTTATACCACAGCGTCACTACAGGAGTTATTTCTCTTTAGTACATAATAATACATTTACTGACTTACAATATGAAGAGATGTTCTACTTAACTGACGGTACCAAGAATAATGATTAAGTCTGTGTTAACTAGATTGATAATGTATTCCACCTAAATTAACTGTTTAATTTACATAGTCTTATATTTATAATCCATGTCATTGCCCCAATCACCACTGAAAAAGATATGCATTCTTTTACTACAACATTATGGCCTCTTCGCTGTCATTATAGTCTATGGTATTTTGGTGATATCTTAATATTGACTGTAATGATACCTCAATGGCGTTTCACGATGTTTTGTTTTTTTATCCAACTTTATGATGTTTACTGCTACCAAAATTCTTTCCACGATTTATGATTTTTGTGACTGATTCATCAAAGGTAAACAAGGAGGTGACATAATGCTTAACCTCATCAATTAGGAATCTCACGACAAGATTTCTTTCCTTTTTTTTCTTTCTTTCTGTTCTATATCCAACTTTTCGTTAAGATAATTAATTTTGTTAAGCTTTTAAATCAAGAATTAACAGAAAACTGTTTCTATTGGGAAAAGTAGTTCAATTTACGGTAACTTTATTACAAAATCATAAACTGTCGAAATCGAAAGAACTTCTGAAGCGGATCTCAGGATTTTTAAAGTAAATTATGTTTATTAGATAGTACCTCTTCTCAAGATAACATTTTAATGAAAAATTTATTAGCGGACTTTCATAACCCAGTAAGCCGATAACACAGACTACGGAAAGCACTCTTCGGCATTTACATCTTAGGCAAAACGACTTATTCGAATTGATACTTAATAATTGAATTTTAAAAGCTTTATCCTCGACGTAATTGACTCGGGACTTTGGGGGCAGATTGACTCGCGGATTCGCGCGAGTATAAACTCTAGAGAAGGCAAACAAAAAAAAGTTTTTGCAGAATCCAATATACTTGGAGGGAAATTACACGGGATATTATTGGAAAAGAAATGACTCGTCAGTTACTGGAATTGAATCGAATATTACCAAAGAAAAAATATAGATTGATGAAAAATGTATCCGTAGAAATGTAAATAATACTATTTCATTTGAAGTTTTTACTAGTTTTTTTTTAATACACTATACAAATATATCATTTTAACACAAAATAACAATCTTGTGTTAATGGAGTTCCCCATGGGATCATTTCTTCATTTTTTTACACATTAAAGTGTTAATAATTTTATTATTTCATATATTTATTTATGTATTTATTTAGAAGTTACAATATCCAACCGGACAAAATCCCAATTACAGGATAAGGTAAAACAGAAAACCTTGATAAATTTTAAAGAAAAAGACAAATCAACATTAAATATAAAAATATAAATACTACATAAAATGGAGCAATCAAAATATACAATCCAGACAAAGAACTTAAGTATAAACAATAACAGACAAATAAAACAAATAAGTTATAAAAGATAAGGATTATAGTTGCTAGACAAACAATTTTTTATGTCATTTATAGAATGAAAAAATATATAAGTCGATCTTCATACTTCTGATAATTGGAAATCATTTGATATAGGGAGATGCTATTAGTAAATTTGTATGAGGTGTGGGTAATTGTAAAACGGAGTGAAATCTAGAATTAAGTCTAGGAACATGATATAAAATCCTTGAGACTAACGAGTCTGCATTTAACGTGTTATTTATAATTTTAAAAAGGAATATAATTGAAAACATAATTCGCCTACGACAGAGACTATTAAAATTAATAAATACCTATATATATAGTGTTTATATAATTAAGGAATTAAACTAATATAAAAGTAAAAAACTTTACTTTTTGTAATTTATTTAAAAAATTTTAACAAATTATGATTCAGAACTTAAAAACTAATAACACTTTAGTAAATTATCAACAGAAAAAGCATTACCTAGATAAATGTGTTGCAAAACACAGCCGCTGTAAAAAAGCTGTCAGCAATTTATCTTGCATTATAATTTTCATAATTATCGACCATAAAAAGATAAACCCTCGCTATCATAAAATATTATCAAATGTTTTACTAAAAACTTACAGTGTTGATAGGTTGTTACTTATTTTTATCACGTCACTGTAGAAAGAATGACTGTCATCTTCAAAGGTTTTGTTTGATTAAACCGCAATTTGAATTTAATATTCTCCATTTGAATATTGTGGATGAAAATGAGCTTAACGAGGTACTCCTAGCACATTGTCCGTAAATTAGATATTACACAGGTTCTTTAAAATATATTATATCACTTTACTACGAAACATTATATACCTATAAATTGCATAAAAAATGTATGTCGACAATTATTTTTTCTGTATATTGTCCACAATTATTTTATCCCCTATGAAACATTTTGTAAAGTGTCATTAGAGCTAAATAATTTAAACAAATCCTATTGAATACATTTAGATTGAAAATTATTATTAATGAAGAGAATATACACTATTTAATGTAGAACAATTATAAAAGCTAAATATTTCAACTGCAACGACAAATGAGAGCTCTAAAACGTTTTTACAAGATTTTGTTTTTTATATGTATGATACAAGAGTCAAATGATCATTCTGTACTGATTCTTGCATTTTTAATCTTGTTAATATAAATATCACAAAGATTGATAGCTATTATTATTAGACAATTTAGTGTCCATTTTGTGCAGTATTAAAAAATGCACGTATAAAGAATATGTCTATTTTCTTTAAGGCTATTTTATATTTAGTTATCAGTAACATCGTAGATCTTCCATCTCAAAACAAATTTTGTAGAATATTTTCCGAGGAAGAAAACAGATTACTTAAAATAATTTACCATTCTCTTAAATTCCCTTTTCTATATGTATGTATATTCAACTACTCAATAACACAAAAGTGATTTTTATATTTCATAATTAATTTCCTAACATCTACCAAAGGTTTATTACGACAAATAAACTCCTTTTATATCCCAACCTATTAAATCAGCTTTGATGCGGACCCCATACGCTAACAGTCATATTATAAGGGCTAGTGGTAATAGTATTTCCTACTGCTCTTATTAAATTTGTTCCCAAGGGAATCGATTATTGGTGAAGGTAATGAGGTATTTTAGCCTCTAATATATTGCCCTGAAAATGGATTAGCTTCCCTCAAAACTAAGCGCGATATATTGAAAGTTCCTCTTGGTTGGTCATAGTTGCCTAGAAAATGAGTTTTTGAGAAGTACTTAAATTCTCGTGCGAAAGATAACATTGAGAAAATTAAGAAAAATTAAAAAATATACAAAATAATAAATTATTGTAATTTCAATATGATCCCACCAATACACACAAAAAGAGTCACTATTTTGGAATTAATTTAAATCCATTATTAAAAAATCTTTGTAATAAATCAGGTTGACTAAATCGTAAAACCATTAAGTACACTTTTCTTTATATCAATATTATGATTTGAATTAAAATTTAGGTATCTGTTAGTGTAAGTTGGTTCCCTATAAACCCTTGTTTGTAAAGAAATGGCATTTCTTTCAATTAATATGTCTAAAGAACTGATAATATATTATTGTTTTCTATTTCCATAGTAAATTTAATTGTTATTAATATTAAATAAAAAAAATTTAATTCCTCAATGGCAAAAGACCAAACTGTAAAAGTATGCTCTACATACCTCTACCAAATGGTGGGCTTTTTATTTGAATTATTAATTTTCTTCAAAAAAAATCCACAAAAATGTCACTCAAAATTGGTGATAATGATTGTTACTCATTTTGAAAGATTCATTATTATTTAATTGAAAATATGTACATATAAACACTACAACTGGCATCGTTTTAACCTCGTCTGGATCTACTCTTGTGTTGAAGTATCTTGAGAATCAAAGTTTTATAAACAAGGTTTCGTAGTTTCCTTAATACAGAAACAAAAACGTGTAGTATACCACGATTTCCTATTTTCACTTTCCCGTTTTCGCTGGATGCTTTTTCCTTTGTTAATGCAATTAAATCCGCAATCCAGCTTTCCGGAAAAGCGATTACTGGACTTCAATTTTCCAGGAAATTCAATTGTTTCTTTAAGAATTATCTCGCTTCCTTGTTATCTTTTTTTCTATTTTCCGTTTTTACGACTAGAGCGCGCGTGTGTGACTCACTTGATTTGGCATTTCTAAGAGGTTTCAGCTAAAATAAACAGCATTCTTCCGGCATATCAGGGACTGTCAGAAGTCTAAGCTGTAGATAAATATTGGTTTTCATCGGATATTGTGACGGGGGTTGGCAAAGCCTGTTTTTTGTGTAGGTTCGAAAGAGAAGACTTTCCAATACAAATATCGACGTTATTATGGAGCGCTCTTCTCAAAAAGTGTATATTTACGAGGATATGGTAGTCTGGAAGTCATAACACCGCTTACATTTTCAAATACTTCATGTTATTTTATTTCCCGGGGGAACCTATTAGGTACGCTTCTCCCTATGTGGAGATATTTCAAGGTCAGCACACATTTATGATAAATTCAGAGTACGTTTGCCTCGACTGTAAGGAGAGTAAATTACTTCTCGATTTTATTTTCTCGGTCCCTGTTTCTACATGAGGTCTCGAAGCTCTTGTAATCGCGATGTTGTATTTTTTGCACTTTTTACTTTGTTGCACTATTTTTTCAAAATAAAAGCAAATAATGTCAATAAGTGATAGTGGTTTTATCCCTATAACACCCAGGTACCTTAATTACTGTAAATTAACTTTTATGTTATACGCATTAAACACACAGATATACAGATATATTTATTTTTAATATTTTTGTATAAAAGCAATATAATTTTATTGTTTGCTGTTGAAAAAATTATATTTTTATCTAATAGAGAGAACACATCGATTATGATTGACGGAGTCAAATCAAGTCAAAAAAATATCAACAGAGGAACTCAAGGCTTTTGCTTGCCTCCAACACTATTTAATTGCTTTATTAATTATTTGATAATTTGCGATATCACCAACAATAAATTTTTAATTTATGTAGACGATAATAACATTAATTTCTGCGGAAAACAAAAAGGATATTCAACACGAGTAGTGGAATGATGTGGAGATAATGGAATAAAGCTAAATGTAAACAAGACTATGGCGGTGGAATTCTGCACCACGATCACTACGGTACTCCAGCTTGTTGCTTAGGGCCGAGAGAAAGTTCGTTGAAAACGTTACTGCGGTTAAATTTCTTTGTATACAGATAAGAAACTGACAGGGAGTTATCATATTGAATATATACTTCCCAAACTCAGCTCATATTGTTACCTTGTTAGAAGTATTAGAGGTACAGTATCAACAAACGTATTAAAGTTAGTGTACAGGGTGTTAATGAACTTATGCCAAATATTTTTGCCACATGTCTGTTATGTCCAAATGATGTTGAGTATAATGTAATTTTAAAATCTGACTTACCTCAACATTGCAAGAAGCCACCTTTTGAGAACTGCTGATTTTCATAGGTGTTCAATGTACCCGCCATTTACTAGCACACAAGGCTTCAGCGCGACGTATCCAATTCGCTCGCAAGCGTTGCAACATTGCCACGCCCTCTCGAATCGTATTATAAGCTTCGTCAGTACGATGTCGCAGTTGGTCGATTTCACAAACTTCCGTGGAATACACTGAGTGTTCCAGGCTCACTGTAACATAAAATAATCCTCGATACTTTTGTATAATGGTATATAACCATGCACCGTAATAAAAAATATGGTAAAGTAATATTTTCATATTGAACTTTCGAATATATGTTCTACTTTTAATTATAAAAACTAATTAAACATGTATGATTGGATTATTTTATTATTATGCAAGAAATGATGTACCTACCTAAGTGATGTTCTGAGAATAAGATGCTGCAAGTTATCCTTCTTTAACCTTAGTTCGCTCAACCGAATGAAACAAAGTTCACTTTACCCCATCTCAATAAAGTTTGTTGTAGCTTGTTAATTATATTCTGAAATATTATACCCACTCCTGTTTTTTACTCTGAATATGAGTCTTTCAGTAAGTACCACTGCTACAAAGTTAATATGTAGATGGTTTTCCACACGCAATTCAGTAACATCGCCTACGATTTCCGAAACAACCTACCCTTAACTGTAAAGTTTCAGACCGTTCATTAAACTTCATATATTATTAAATTACGTTGATACCCTATTTAGTTAACACTTCAATTTCCTTTTATCGTATAGTTTCTGAAAATCCACTATCTCTCTTGTATATGCAGATACCTGTAGTAATAATAAATTTGAGTATGGTAATAATAATGACATTTTATTTAACACTGTGTAATTTTTATAGGTAAAAATAAAAAGTAAGATGTATAAATATTTTTCTCGTTATTCTTAAATTTAAATATTATATTTTTATATTTCAGAAACTCGTATTACTAAATGTAAGAAAAAGCTAATAACATATTTTTGGTGAACACATTTATAAGACAAATTCTAGTGTTAAGCCGGGTCCAGACGCTAGGATTTGCACAACGTTTTACCTGCGCAGACATAAAACGGAATGAAAGCGTTGCAAATCAAGAGCGTCCACACAGTGCAGATATGTCTGTATTTATTTACTCAGTTTTCGCAGAATCAACCATGGTCGAAGTATTGCTCTGATTAATTTTTGTAAGAAAGCAAAAAATAAGTATTAGTATAAGTTTATAAGTATATATAGTACCTAATAAGTAATAATATTACTTATTACTTATACAGGGTGATTATCCAAAAAAAATCCGGATGTACAGGGGACCCTTACAAATACAATTTTGTAAAGAAAAAATCAGAAAGGTCAGTTCGAAATTGATTTAAAAATACACTTATGCACGGCTCTGGAAACTGGTCCACTGTAAAACCTGACCTCGCACAATGCGACCGGTATGGCGGCGTGATGAAAACGGACAAAAACTTTCGCAAGGAAAGAAATATGTAAATAGAATTTTATCGCACCTATTTTATATCGGCAAATTCAAATGCTTTTGCTTTTATTAATTATTAATAAAATTAATTTGTGTTTTTAAATAATAAAATCATTTGACATACCCGATGCTGCAACAGCAATTGTTCAAAATGTTATCCACTCATGTGTAAACACATTTGGCTCCGTCTTATTCACTTTCTACGAACTAACACAAATGATGTCTTGCTTCACCATAACACAAATGTTGTCTTGCTTCACCATAAATTAAAACGATATCCATCAACTCTGAGTTGCTATACACGCAAGCCGTTTTTGACACTAACTACTAAAGAACTGATGTAAATACCACAGATAACAGGTAAAAACTACCGCAACGACGGATTTCAGTATTAGGAGTCTCATGGCTCTCCACGCGTATTGCGAATAACGCTAGAGACTACAGTTGTCCAGCTATGTAGTCGTTTAATGTGCTATAACTTCAATAATTTTTTTCTCAGAAACTATAAGGATTTTACAAATTTTTTTTGCAATATTGACTCCATTTCACATGCCGCATCTATTCCCAAATTTTTTTGGATAAGTTGTGAATCACCCTGTATATAAGTATATAAGTATATTAAAATTTTGTATGCCTGGCTCTTTTCGTTTCTGTCACTACATTCCTTTGATTTCGCATACTAAAGATGCGGTAAATGTCTATACAAGTCAATAAATTCTGTCAAAAACTCACAGGAATATTGACGAAGGTCTACCATTTTGCGACAATTTACCTATTCAAATAATAGCAGAACGTATAACAAAATGGAGCAAACGTCTACACGCACCAACTTATTTGCGCAGTTGGCGGATCTCAAAACTGCATACTTTTCCTGTCCACGAGCAACGTCTTTTCTGCAACGACTTGAACCGCGCAGGTAAGACGTTGTGCAAATCCTAGCGTCTGGACCCGGCTTTAGACAGGAAATTGGAAATCTGCAGCTTTGGAGCCTGCATATTAGACTACAAGTCCATCGGAAATTTATTATCAAGGGGTCATTTGACCCAGCATGAATTACTTATAAATCAATACTACGACATATAACAATAACTTTAGACTATGCCGTCAATTCTTGTCGGTACAGGTAAGCTAAACCTGTCCACCAAGGAGGGGTGGTTTCCGGCGAAACATGTTTGTACGGCATTTCTAAAGTATATAGGTTATACAAAAAAAAAAAAAAAAANGTCCGTCTTACTCACTTTCTACGAACTAACACAAATGATGTCTTGCTTCACCATAACACAAATACTTCACCATAATACAAATGTTGTCTTGCTTCACCATAAATTAAAACGATATCCATCAACTCTGAGTTGCTATACACGCAAGTCATTTTTGACACTAACTACTAAAAAACTGATGTAAATACCACAGATAACAGGTAAAAACTACCGCAACGACGTATTTCAGTATTACTTGGCTCTCCACGCGTATTGCGAACTATAAGGATTTTACAAATTTTTTTTTTACAATATTGACTCCATTTCTCGTGCCGCATCTATTCCCACATTTTTTTGGATAAGTTGTGAATCACCCTGTATATAAGTATATAAGTATATTAAAATTTTGTATGCCTGGCTCTTTTCTTTTCTGTCACTACATTCCTTTGATTTCGCATGCGGGAAATGTTTATACAAGTCAATAAATTCTGTCAAAAACTCACGGGAATATTGACGAAGGTCTACCATTTTGCGACAATTTACCTATTCAAATAATAGCAAAACGTATCACAAAACGGAGCAAACGTCTACACAGCTTTGGAGCCTGCATATTAGACTACAAGCCCATCGGAAATTTTCAAGGGGTCATTTGACCCAGCATGAATTACTTATAAATCAATACTACGACATATAACAATAACTTTAGACTGCCGTCAATACTTGTTGGTACAGGTAAGCTAAACCTGTCCACCAAGGAGGGGTGGTTTCCGGCAAAACATGTTTGTACGGCATTTCTAAAGTATATAGGTTATACAAAAAAAAATGAACCTCGACCTAATGCCGTACAAAAATAGCAATGCCGGAAGCCAGGAAAATGTTTGATTTTCCGAAAATGTTGGCCCGGGTTTTGGTGATTTATTACAATATGGCATTTATACTGCAAGTTTCGGATCGATACATAGATAAATTTTTAAGCGACACCGTACGTGCTTGTTGATACAGGGGTTAGGAATACAGACTGCAACCCTCTATTTGTAAGTAGCGTATGGAGGGTGATTTAAACCAACATCAAATTCACTAATTTGAATTCTATTTTATAAAATAATGACATTTTTGGCCATGCCGTATATTTTTTTATGAAACATGTGCTTACCATAGGAAAATTAATTTCCCTCTGAAAAGTAGGATTTCACAATGACTAATTTTTGTACGGCATTAATATATTTTGTTAATACTGACAACAATAATCAACAAAAACAAAATGCTGTACAAAAAATGGTTTTAAATGGCTTGAAATATATTTTTGCAAATAAGTATTAATTGGAAGAATCTATTTTATTTTTACTACTATTTTCTCCTTAATACAAATTATTTACTACTATACGGCCTTTATACAATAAGAATTACAATATCATATAGAAATATTTTATATGCCGTACCTACATATTTGTTCATACAGGAGTGAGAAACCCCGGATGCAAATTCCTATTCTGACCCTTATGGTTTCCAATAATTGAAAATTGGTCGGCATTGTTGCTAAAACTTTATTTAAGATGTAAAATAATTTTTAAGTAATATGCCGTTAAAAACCATAGGTCGATAGAAAAATTATTAATTTTATAAATTTGAAAAGCTTATACTTATATACAGGGCAGCCCATCGAAAACCTACCCCGCAAGGCATTACAGGGTAGTAAAGAATTTTTCGGCAAAATCCAAAAACAGGTCAAATTTGTTTCTGAGGGGGACAACTTTTGGCTCAAAAAGCATATCAAAATCTTCAACCCCCTAAGTGGGGGTGCTATCCCCTAAATTTTTTCAAATGGGAATGGGGGTCAAGTGGGGGGTCATTAGAAAGGGCTTTTAATTCTCTATACATCGATTCTTACTTTTTGAAAATCGATCCATTATTTTAGAAAATATGCAGCTTTGAAAATACGAACAATATTTTTGACGAGAAATGCGAAAATCGATTTAATTTTACTTCAAAACTTACGGTATTAGCTTGGTAAATTCCTTCAAAAGAATTCGCTTTTTTTTTTCTGATTTGCGAATTCTTTAGCCTGATTTTGGTGAGCAAAAAATTGTCCGCTTTTTGTTTCGTATTTAGATAGGCCACAAGAAGTTGCTAGATAACTGTCTTGTGACTTGTAGTTGAAGAGTACCAATACTGCCGAGTCTTTTAAATTGATTAATTATGGTGTACTCAATTCCAGAAAGAGTAGAAATTATTGAGCTTTTTTTCAAAAACAATGAATGCGGAAATCGGGTCGCCGAACTGTTCAACCAACGGCATCCTGAGAAACATGCGTCTGGAAAAATTGTTCGCGAATTGGTGGCCAAATTTCGCGAAACTGGCTCCGTTCATAACAAAAAGAGGCAGGTTGAAAATCCGGTACTAAATGAACCTACGGAAATAGCGGTATTGGGGCAAGTGGCAATGGATAGTACGCTGAGTACAATGCAATTGGCTACTGCGACAGGAGTGAGTCGTACAAGTGTCCAACGAATATTAAAAAAATACAAATTCCATCCTTATAAGATTCGGCTAGTGCAAGAGCTAAATGAAGACGATTTTGATCGTCGTTTGCAATTTTGCGAAATAATGACTGAACGAGCGATAAACGATAATTTCCTCTTTAATGTGTGTTTTTCGGACGAGTGTACGTTCTTCTTGAATGGTTTAGTGAATCGCCATAATTGTCGTTACTGGGCTGATACCAATCCAAGGATTTTCCATGAGACACACTCCCAACACCCCCAGAAGTTGAATGTATGGGCAGGTATTTTTGGAAATTCCATTGTAGGTCCTTTTTTCCTTCCTGGAAATTTGACAGGCGATATGTACTTGGATTTACTACAAAATGTCATCGACCCAGCTCTAACAAATATCATAGAGGACGACCCTGCTTACAATGAACACGAACTGATTTTCCAGCAAGACGGAGCTCCTCCACATTACTCGCTCAATGTGCGCAATTACCTAAATGAGACGTTTCCAGGACGCTGGATAGGACGAAGAGGTGCAATTGAGTGGCCCCCTCGGTCACCCGACTTAAATCCTTTAGATTTCTTTCTCTGGGGGCACATTAAAAGCAAAGTTTACAGCACTCCACCTGATACCTTGGAAGATCTGCGAGGACGAATCATTAATGTATGTCGCGAAGTAACACCGCAAGTGCTCCAGAATGTTCGACAACGGTTTGAAGACAACCTGTATCATTGTATGCAAGTTGGCGGACAACATTTTCAGCATTTACTTGACTAATACCGTAAGTTTTGAAGTAAAATTAAATCGATTTTCGCATTTCTCGTCAAAAATATTGTTCGTATTTTCAAAGCTGCATATTTTCTAAAATAATGAATCGATTTTCAAAAAGTAAGAATCGATGTATAGAGAATTAAAAGCCCTTTCTAATGACCCCCCACTTGACCCCCATTCCCATTTGAAAAAATTTAGGGGATAGCACCCCCACTTAGGGGGTTGAAGATTTTGGTATGCTTTTTGAGCCAAAAGTTGTCCCCCTCAGGAACAAATTTGACCTGTTTTTGGATTTTGCCGAAAAATTTTTTACTACCCTGTAATGCCTTGCGGTACGTTTTCGATGGGCTACCCTGTATTAACATTGTAATGTAGTAAAAATGTATAAAAATTTAATGAAAAATATTATCAGCTATGTAAAATCTACTAGTTAAATATATATGCCATTGTTTTTTTTATTCACTTATGAAAAGTCAATTACAGCCATAATATATTGAATATAACATTTTTAGTTTATAACAAGGAATCTTCAAAATTTAGTAAATTTTCAAAATTTATTTGTTTTTTAATTCGAATTTTTAATTTGTATTATTAATTATATCCGGCCATGATTTAGTACGATAGTTTTTGGTTATATTTTATCAAAAAAGTGGTTGCCGTACAGGAATTAATGATTTTATCGAAAAAAATAAAACTCAATTCCAAAATGCAAGTAATTGTTTATAACCTTTTGCATTAATCATAATTTTCAGACGGCATAATTGTTAAGAAAGAATTATTTGGAGAGTTAAATAATCATGTGGAATCGATGCCGTACATTTTTCAATAACTTGAAACAATGGGAGCTAAAATAGAGGGTTGCGCCCTGCATTTCTAACCCCTGTATCAGCAGATACGTACGGCGTCACTAAAAAAGTTATCTACGTATCAATCCGAAACATGCAGCATAAATGCGGTACAGTAGTAAATCACCAAAAACTGGGCCAAAATTTTTAAAAAATAAAAAATTTTCCTGGCTTCCGGTATTGCTATTTTTGTACGGCATTAGGTTGAGGATCATTTTTTTTGTATAACCTATAAGCATACTTTAGAAACGCCGTACAAAAATGTTTTGCCGAAAACCACCCCCTCTTGGTGAACAGGTTTAGCTTACCTGTGTACTCACCTGTACCAACAAGAATTGACGGCATAATTTCTAAAGTTATTGTTATACGTGGTGGTATTGATTTATAAGTAATTAATGCTGGGTCAAATGACCCCTTGAAAATTTCCGATGGGCTTGTAGTCATCAAGTATATCAATAACTGAGTTCATGTAATGGTTTATTATGAATAGGGTTTGCTTCCATTTTATTTGTACAAAATAAATTTGATAATCAAAAGTCCTAGTAAATAGTAAATAGTTAATCATAAATATTTTTATGGTATTTGATTTTTGTTTGGATACTTTCCCAGACTGTAAATCAAAAAAATATAAAGTTAAGATAGCAGTACATAAACGTCCTACATTATGAGGGTCAGTATGGGGTTGCTTTGTTACAAAATGAGGAGTAGACAAATCTCATACATCATATAACGTTTCAAAAAAGTTTCTCAGTTCACGGTTAAAAATAGAATACATACAGGGTGAGCCAATGGAAAATTTCCACTCCAATTTTTTTGGTTCAAAATAAAAATCTGGGAAAACGCTCGGACACGTCGACTTTTGATTTGAGGAGGAACTATTTTTCAACTTTTTTCATCCCCGTAGCTTTAACTCCCTAGCTGGTGAGAGAACAACCCCCCAAATTTGAATAGGGGATAGGGGTCGTTCCATACCTCTTTTTATAGGTCTTATCGAGTTCTTTATGACCCTAAACTTCGCCTCATTATTTTTATCCGTAACGAAATGACAGCTTGTCAAAATAAAAATAAATAAGTATATAGTTTTTAAAAATGGAATGAATGGATGGATATCAGTTTAAAAAGTACCGAATTTTATTTCTCTAAAATAGTACCTTTTTCATAAAGCTAAAATTTTATGTGGCTGATATAGTATATTTTGTTCATTTACGTTTCCGATGAATAATGTGATATACAGAGTGTTTTAGAATGAATTAGCCAATCTTAAAATTTGTATCAAGATGCTCAAAATAAAAAATCAAGTTACGTGAAGGATTGTTTAGAAACGTATTATGAATATAACTGTTAATTTTTCAGAAAATAGTTCGAGATATTACATCTTTTACTTTAATATTCTGTATTTCAAAAACAGTGGGGTTTTGAAAACTAGTTTATAAGGAAAGTGCCATTATTTTTACTTATTCTATAGGTTTTAGAATTGTGGTCAAAATTCGGACACCTGGTGTAACTTAATATTATATAAAAGATCCTGAAAACAACATTTTGATACGGCCAAAACCTCATTAAAATAATGCCTCCCCTGGTTGATATACGCGCTGGAAGTTTTGGGTAACCGAAAAACGTGAAATATAAATCATCGAAACTAATGAAAGAAGTTAGTAGGGAGCGCAACATTTATCAGGGGAGCGTACCAAGTGGTTGAAAACAATGAATTACTACAATTTAAACTTGTTGACAGATTGCCTGCTGTGGGGCTGACGGTCCGAGAGATTACTTGACGCTACAACAGCCGCTGCCCTCCGAATGCAGGGACACCGTCACGGGGAATCCATTCTTCCATGGCTGCGTCGACGAGCTGACGTGGTTTTTCGAAAAGAAGTGTGCCTGGGTCGCCGGATTGGCTATGACAGTCTGCTTATTTCACGTAAGTCATTTATCTTTTTAGCTAGTAGAGACTTATGGCAATGCCATGCAAAGACGTAAACGAAGAAGCTGACAGCTAGGTATGCGCAGCTGTGATTTTTCGTACGTTTGTACTTACGTTTGACATAAAGTTATGTCATGTACGTATATCTTAAACTTACTTTTAAAATACACTCAGCAAAAAAATTAAGGGAACAGAAAATATCCAAGCTTTTATATTGATGCTTGAAAGTTTGATGGTCGTATCGAGGAAAACAAAAAAAACTTGAAACTTGAAGATTCGAATTTGAAATCTTGAGATGAAATTTTTTTTGAGAATCACTCTCGGCACAATCAAAAGAAATAATGTAAGGCAACAATTATTATAATTTTTTTTCAAAACAGCCCATGGACAATTTTTTTTCTGGCTTGATTAATGCCAGGGTCATTTAGCCTGATTCTTTCGCTTTAATGTTTTTTTTTATTTTCTGTACATCCATTTCTCACTGAGATATGTGCTATTGAGTGAAAAGTCACCGATTTTTTTATCATCGATCATCCTCTTCAAGGGCCTTTTGATATGTTTGAGAATTTTTTTATAGTCAGTATTAATGAAATAGTGCAAAAATGACTTTTTCTGTTATTTTGGAAAATCAACGACTACTTCGCAAATATTTTACCAATGTTTGCAGGCTTTTTTTAGCTCAATACATGCCCATGAGACCTGCACTGAAAAAAAAAGTATTTGGATCAAATGAGCAGATAGTTTTAAATGGAATTATTTGCCGTAAATGTAATTTTATTCTATTCAAATGTATATGTATACTTTCGTCAAACGATATGAAATATTTGCTATAATTTATAATTTTTTCTATATTATTTGAAAATATACTTACATAATTTAATTCAACTCTTTTATAGTTTTGAAATTTANGTATTTGGATCAAATGAGCAGATAGTTTTAAATGGAATTATTTGACGTAAATGTTATTTTATTCTATTCAAATGTATACATATACTTTCGTCAAACGATATGAAATATAATCTATAATTTTTCTTAGAATTTATATTATTTGTAAATGTATATAATTTAATTCAAGTCTTTTATAGTTTTGAAATTTATTATCTCGGACATTAGCTACAATATCTCTTACAGTTCATCATAAACTGCAAACATATTTGTTTCAAAACTACCATTTACTGAAAATATGTATGTATATTTAAAATTTAGTATTAATGTAGAAATTATACAAGACAAATGTAGTATATTATAATCGAACTTATGTTTTCTTGAAAGAAAATTGTAGCAGGTCATAAAATGGCGTAGGCGGGAAGTAAACACGATAGATGGAGCCACAGATGTAGTCTGTGTATACACATCTCCTTGCGAGTAAAGACAATAAAGCAGCTGGATTGATCTAAAGACATATTGATGAGGACCATCAATAAGTCCTAAACCGACCTATGCCTGGTTGGTTAAACTTACAAACGATCTTAGCTGTTGTACTTTGGCGTTTGAAACAAAATATTTTTTATTACTGAGAAATATTTATATCCAAATATATTCTTAAAATAAGTATATACAATCATTTGACCAAAACTATTCAATTTTGTGTTAAACGATACATTAATATACAATACAAAACATGATTCTATAAAATGTAGATGTAGATCACAAAATTAAGAATAGAATTCGTTAACCGTAATTATCAAATATTTATTTTAAATGCTGCCTATTTTTAAAGTAAGAGATCATATTTCTGGGTAGAAATTTAAAGTATTTAAATAACTAAATAATTTTCTTAAAGGAAGAAAATATTTTCTTGCGTATATTATATAAACGTGTAATACTTTAAATTCAAATGTTATACATTTGAAGGAAGGAATTTTTTTTTCGTGTATAAATTTTCCTGAATCGTCAAAGTTTTATAAAAAATCAAAGGATTAAAGGTTTATTGCTCCTTAAACATCAATTAAAGATGAAGATGAAAAATTTGTTTGCATTATTTGCGCTTATATGCCTGCTCCTTAAATTTTTTTATAAAACTGATGATTCAGGAAGGGAAAGCGGTTCGACCGACTGATTTCAAAATTATTTACAAACGTCGTGGGCATGTTTTGAGTTAAAAAACCTACAAACATTGGTACTTTTCGCAATATTTGTAAAGTAGTCTTTGATTTTCCAAAACAGCAAATAAAGTCGTTTTTGCCATTTTCAAATTAATACTGTATAATTTTTTTTCTCAAACATACCGAAAGGCCCACTTTTTGTTCGCTGTACGATGAATAGTTCATACGAAATCGATGATAAAAAAGTGACTTTTCACTCAATAGCTGATATCTCAATGAGAAATACCTAATCGTACAAAAAGTTAAAAGAAAAACCTATTTAAAGCTGAAGAATCAGAGTAAATGACATTGGCATTGATTGGCCATTATTCACTAGGTTACAGTCTTTCAAAAATCACTAAAAAAATTGAAAACTTTTTTGCTCCCTTAATTTTTTTGCTGAGTTTAGAGTAAAAAATATTGATAGTTCCTTAAAAAAATACATTCAAAATGTAATTGAAAAATTAAAAATACGGAAAAACATCATCTATGTCACTTGATTATCTGCAAGAAGTAACTGAAAAAATCATTTTTTACAAAGAGCAAAAATTATCACGAACAGATTATTTTGCTTGAGAAAACATAATTCCACTGCTTAGTATAGGATCTTTGTATGTTTCCAAGACATGCTCTGTAAAGAAAATCCTGCAAGTACTTAAAAATAAATTTCTGTCGGCATTTAAAAATGCTTTAGAACATATGATATTCCACTTAAAACGAACGACAAAGCTAACAATTTCTACTACTTATAAATAGACATGAAGCGTAAACATTGTATTGGAAAAAAAAATTCGTTTTTTTTCAGAATTTATTCTCTACTGCATCAAAATCAGCATGTAATTTGCCACATTTTTTATTTTGCGCTTCAATATTGCTGGCGATAGGTACCTAAGTATTGTCCCCTGAGGCTGTATCGACCCAACTCTGTACAGTATAAAAGCTGTTAAGTTTTTATACCGTAGAAAAAGTTCGTTCTGGGCATTTAATGCACCGTTAAAGAAACCCTCCTATTATCGCAGCAGGCTTCCGCAAACAAAGTGGAATATTCAGTTTAAAAGCCCTTAATAGCTCGTACTGCCGTAAATCGAAATTTATTCATTGCCCGGTTTTATTTGCCCTCCTATGTGCGATGCGATTGTTCTATATAAACGAGGGAGAAGATTTCAGAACAACAACGGCCGCAGATATTCCGAAATGTATATCCTTTACGTGCTTTAATCAAGGGATTCCTGACCGGGGAGGATATTACTTGATGATATTGTCTATACGGCGCTTGCAGACGGCGGGCATTAAATCAATGCGGGAGAATTTATGAATTGAATCGAATGCTAACCAAACTGGGACAATAACGGAGAAGTTCGATATTGTTTAAGTTATAGCCAATGATGTTATACTTTGGCGCTATAAATTTAGCAGACTTCAAAGGAAACAAATTCGAACTTCGACGTTTGAAGTGAGTAACGGTCGGGGGAACTTTCTTGCATACCAACTTTTTGACATTAGATCTCTAGTTCTGATCTGACCAACTTGAGCATAACATAATAAAGGAAAATTGTCATTGGTAATTTATTATATACCTTAAAACTGCTTTTAGCAATTACGTCAATGGCATCTCCTTTTGCAGTGTGTAATTAAAATGATTGGTCTAGTAAATAATAAATAATTCTTTACATGTGGTTACTTGAATTACTAAAATTACTATAGGAAACAGTAATAGAAAGCATTTATGATTTTGTCCAACACTTGTATATAATAATTTCTTTGGTTTTAAAGGAATAATGTGACCTATAAGTTACTAGTGAGTTATAAAGTCATAAGTCACTAGTAAGTTTTGGAAAAGTAATAAGTCAACAAATAACTTAAAATGCTACAAAATTACAGTCTACCTACTTAGTAATATTAACATTAACATTTATGGTAAAGCCGTAATTTTATGCTAAAGGATTATTGGAATCATTTTGTGATTGTGGTAAATTTATAGAACAGGTTGCCCCTTTGCTTGTGCTAGCTTCAGGAGTCTGCACCCCTTGCATCTTTTTAGCAATATCAATTTTGCTGGAAATTGACTCTTCTATATAACCTTCTGCCTTAATATCCCTTCCAGCATTGGCCAAGAGAGTTGCAGATGCGCGACGCAAGCTATGCCCTGTATATAAAATAGAATCTGTCAAGCCCAAAAATCACGCAACAACATTAGGGATTTTTGATATCTTATTAATACCAACACATTGACGTGTGCATTTTCCCTTTCGAGAATTGCAAAAGAACCTTTTATGCTGCACATTTTGAGGGCTTAGCTTAGAATATTTTCTAATTAATTCAATTGGATTAACACAAAATCCTTCATTTAACACAGCGAAGCTTCTTGATTTGTTCGTTTTAGTATTTGAAATCATGATGTGTATATACTGCCCTTTGTCCTCTATATTGTCTATGCTTAGATGGGTCAATTCCTCGCAACGGCAAGCGCCAAAAACTCCTAGTATGAACGCCACCTAAAAACAACAAATTTAATAAATAGGACTCGGTTAAACTATTCAGTAGAACCTACCTTATTCATAAGATGATCTTCGTCTAGAGCTTCACGCAAAAATGGTTCAATTTGTTCTCTTTCTAAGTCCTTGGATTTTTTTGGTTGAAAATATTTGTGTTTAGACTTTAGAAATGCCACTAGTCGTCCGAATTTAGAAATTTCAATGTTCTTGTAAACTCTCAAAGTTGACTTCAACATGGAATATTTAGTCCACAATGTGGATGGAGCTAATTTCTCACTTAAATTGAAAACATAAGCCAGCAAGACATCTTCATTTACACCTTTCACCCTTCATTGATTTTCCAATCTTGAAATTCCTTCAGTTCTTTGTTGTATATAGATTTTGATTTCTCTGGAATGATGTCTGCAGTAGCCGCATTATCTTTTTCTAAAAGTTCAGATGGAATTTCCACATTTTCCATTTTTTTCAGTCTTGGTTTTAGAATTTCAACATGATTTCAACTCAAAAAATATTGTTTGTTCACTGACAACCCTTGGTTATAGACACAATTTAGGTTGACACTCGTATCCTTTTTTTTAAAGATATTCAAACAAATTCGAAACAATTGTTCCTAAAAAAATCCTATTAAATTGGATTGCATGCTCAACAGCTAGTAGTAAACAATTGTCCAAAATAAAAATGATATCTTTAAGTACAAAATTGTTAAATTTGTTTTGTGTTAAATATTAAAAATTTGATTTCTATTTAGTTATAAAATTAGTTATAATGTCAGTATAGTACTTATTATTTACATTATATTATAATGTGACTTAAGAAAATAGAAAATTGGTGTTTTGATAATATTTTTGATGTTTTTATATTGTTTCATCCTAACACCATTTAATATTTTATCCGGGAAAATAAACATAATATCTTTTCATATTTTGTTAAATCTTACCAACCAACAAAATTTCTAAAATCATGATCAATTTAGGGATTTTCAGAACCACCCTCTACAATTGCTTGACTTTACTTACCATCCACTGGTATCTGACCTAGATCGAAATACTGACACCACACCAAATTGCCGAACAACGCTTTTTTTAACCCGCCGCGCCGTAAAGAAATATAATTTCAGTAATTATTTTCAAATTACACGTTATGTGCCATAGTTAAGTAAATTATAAAGCAGCTCTGTCATGGAATGGTAGTGTTGGCAATTAATTATACTTTCTACGTAGTTTTGAAAACCGAATTGTCATTTGTGACAAATAAAGGGGGACGTAAAATAATAATCTGTCGAAAAGTAGGTCATTGAAACGTAGGTGAATATATTGGAACAATTGAAACATTTCTCTTGTCTCTTTCGTGTAAATATTTGATACAGCAAATATTGCTTTTGTACGATTGTATAGGCTGCCAAACTTTACGTTCCTAAAGAATCTCTGGATTCCAGATTAAAATGTATTAAATAATATTGTTTACACAGTAACGATAATAAATTTTTTCCGAACTTCGATTAATTTGAGGATGAGCCTTTCATAAATATGTTTTTATTTTCAGTTTCAATATGAGAAAATAAAATGATTGGATGTTCCTATTGGGAATTGTTAATAAGTGGAAAACGATTAGAAAAAAAGTTGTGTGGTGACATGAAAGCTAGAATGTTTCAATAATTAGTAGAACTAGCATTTTTTTGTTTCAGGGGTATTTTTCTTATCAGAAAGTTTCCCGAGATTACCGATTTCTTTGTTAGTCCCGGATTTACGTCCTTCTTTATCTCTAAGCTGCACAATCCTTGCAAAGTTTATATACTTTCAGTGATTAATTGGCCGGGATTAAGAATTGTCGTAAAACTATTCGGAACTAAAGCGAGAAACTTGCCTTGAATTCGATATATGTACGGACTGAAAATAGTAGCGGATAGAAGATACGTTTAAAAGTCCATTTCTGCCTTCATCAACAAACAAGTCAGTTCATTAAGCGCAGAATAATTTAATTTCTTTTAAAAGTAAAAAAAAATCGTGAGAGGTTAGACTTATGACGGAAAAGTTATTTAACTTGTGTTATTGACATATTGACATTTACGGAACTACAATGATTCTTCTACTTGTGAAACAGTGTTTTATTGCAACGAAAACAAGGAAAAAGACAGTTAAATTGTTGCAAATTGGTTGCAAATTAGTACAAAATACAGGGTGTAATGTAACTATGTAAAATATATTTCAGGAAGGGGTTTTTTTAATCATATTTAGAAGAACGCATGAGCCTTCGAATATCAGGTCGTTTTGAAAAAAATTACATTTGCATAAAGATGTTCGATATAGATTTAAGAAACTTACACTAAATAAAATTAAAACTTTACTTAACTGGTATAGAATTATGTCAACTAATGGTGAAAGTACTGGGAGATACCACTACAGGAACACAGGATTTCGATGCCTACTTTGGAAATTTATTCCCAAGAGATAAAAGTTGACTTTAATTTTATTAAAGAAAATACATCGAGTTATTTTTAAAACGTAAAATAATCTTACCACAGAGTAGAATAAACCATCAGTAACTCTAAAACTAAATATACTAAATAGGTACATATAATAATTGTTTGGCAGAAATACATTACAGTGCAATTATCAAAAATCCAAAAATTCAGTGGCCTTAAATATACCTATTTTTGTTATTTTCAGTTTTTTAGCAGCCATTGAGTTTAATTTTTTACGTATCCTTATAGAATTTTTCTGATAAATACGTGGTTCTACAATTACGGTTGACATCTATATTTAACTGTATGTTAAGCTTATTTTAGACTAAAAAATAGANGGTAAATATACCATATATATATAATAACCTAGAAATTCTCAAGAAATATATCAAACTTAGATTGGAAATTAAAACTGAAATTTCCCACTTTTTTATGCGCTATCAAGCAGGTAGATGTTACAACCAACCAGTCGGCAAGACTACCGTTTCTATGATTCCTAATAAGATTGCACAGTTTTTGAAACTAGAACATCCTGAAACATATACAGGCCATTCATTCCGAAGAACATCGGCAACGTTACTGGCTAGTCTAGGTATTCGGTTCCCATATTGATTTTTCGAACTACGTCAATCCGATATGTCGAACCGTTCGCGTTTGTCGGCGTTCCTCCTTAAATAAGTCACTGGAGCAATATTCGGCTTGACGGGCCGCCGGCCGACCTATTAATCAAAGCCCGTCTAATTGCGCCGTCTCGCTCTCCTCTCTCCCTGGATCCGGAATATTTCATCCCGTTGCGACCGGCCCGGCCGACCCCCGCCATCAATCCGGGGGAGGACAAAAACCGGGGCTGCGAATTTTTCCGGTCCTCCGACGCCGTTTTATTTGTCACCGGCAACTGTCATAAATAAAATCCGGAATTAACGGGGGGCGGCGCCGTACAAGGCCGGCTTGATTAAGAAAGTCCTCGGTGCGTGTTGGGGGCGGGGGAGCTCGTCCGTTTCCCGTTCAGGCTTTAGGGTTAGTTCGATGGAGACGGGGAGAAACTTTCCACGGGAAGAGATTTTCGCAACTCTGGAGACGTTGCCGAGGTGTAGAATTCGGTAGAGAGTTAAAATTTGAGCTGTTTGCTTTGGGAAGTATGTTAAAAATATACAGTGTTAATCTACAGGGTGTCTCAGTCTGAGACACCCTGTCTCAGTCTTAATCTATGTGACTTCGGGAGCAGATCACTACTTTGTCATATAAACTTATTTCGAAATCTCAACCGTTTTCCAGATACATAAATCGATAGATAAAAAAAAGTATTTGGATCAAATAAGCAGATAGTTTTAAATGGATTTATTTGCCGAAAATGTTATTTTATTCTATTCAAATGTATATACTTTCGTCAAACTATGTGAAAGATTTGCTGCAATCTATAATTTTTCTTAGAATTTATATTATTTGTAAATATATTAAAATCTTTTATAGTTTTGAAATTTATTATCTCGGACTTCAGCTACAATATCTCTTACAGTTCATCATAAACTGCAAACATATTTGTTTCAAAACTATCAGTCCCTTAAAATATATATATATTTAAAATTTAGTATTAATGTAGGAATTATTCAAGACAAATGTAGCATATTATAATCAAACTTATGTTTTCTTGAAAGAAAATTGTAGCAGGTCATACAATGGCGTAGGCGAGAAGTCAACCATTTTTTACAAAGAGCAAAAATTCTCACGAACGGATTATTTTGCTTGAGAAAACAGAATTCCACTATAGGTACCTTTGTAAGTTTCCAAGACATGTCCTGTAAATAAAATCCTGCAAGTATTTAAAAAGAAATTTATTGAAAACTTTCAATTTCTGTCAGTTTTTGAAAATGCTATAGAATATATAGTCCGGTCAATCTAGACATTCAAAGATACATAAATTTACAACAAGCTAAAAGTGAGTAAAGTTGTTCAAAACATAATTAAAAATAACATATTAAAATTCCTCATCGTTCCGGTACTCGGAAAAAAATTTACTCGAGATCAAAGGTCAAAAAACGCGATTTTCAGCTAAACGGTAAGTTTTATCATAAAATTAATGCTGACAAAAATTGTAGAACATAAAATTATCTATAAAAAATGTAGCAATACTTTTTTTCCTAAGAGCCACCATTTCTGAGATATAACGATTCAAAAAGTTGTAAAAGTTGTAATCGTTATAATATGCACACGTTTCCACGCCACCTATGAGGTAGTGTACTTAGTGCGTTTTTTTTTAACTTGGTTTCCCCAGTAGGCCTATTCCACAGGTCTGTTGTGATTCTGTTTAGTTTGAAACTATTGCATAATAACAGATATTAGCAAGGGTTGGAAATGATAAAAGCGATGGAAATTAAAAAAAAAGTAGAGGAATTTATTCGTCTGATTCATAACCTTCAAATACTTCTTCTTGTCTTTCTTCTTCTTCTTCTTCATTCTGGGTGTAAGTAGGAGACAGATGTTGTCTCAAGGTAACACTGGCGTATAAATTAAGGGGTTGGGTTTCATTTTACCTGATATTCTCATAGTGATACTTATGTATATTTTATATTTTAAGTGTAAGTTACAATCGTCTATGGAAACATATTTTTACTTATATTACAGCATCAGAGATGTATATACGTGGCGTACTTATTTATATTATTACGATTACAGCTTTTACAACTGTTTGAATCGTTATATCTCAGAAACGGTGTCTCTTAGGAAAAAAATATTGATAAATTTTTTATAGATAATTTTATGGTCTACAATTTTTGTAAGAAGTAATTTTATGATAAAACTTACCGTTTAACTGAAAATCATTTTTTTGACCTAGACAAAATTTTTTTCCGCGTACCGGAACGATGAGGAATTTTAATATGTTATTTTTAATTATGTTCTAAACAATTTTACTCACTTTCAGCTTGTTGTAAATTTATGTACCTTCACTCTTATTTTTTGGTCTAATTTGACCGGACTAATATGACATTCCACTTAAAACGAATGACAAAACTATCAATTTCTACTACTTATAATGGACATAAAGCATACACATTGTATTGAGAAAAAAATCAGTTTTTCAGAATTTATTTTCTACTGCATCAAACCAGCCTGTAATTTGCCAAATTTTTTTATTTTGCGCTTCAATATTGCTGGCGATACCTAAGTATTGTCCCCTGAGGATGTATCGACCCAACTCTGTACAGTATAAAAGCTGTTAAGTTTTTATACCGTAGAAAAAGTTCGTTCTGGGCATTTAATGCACCGTTAAAGAAACCCTCCTATTATCGCAGCAGGCTTCCGCAAACAAAGTGGAATATTCAGTTTAAAAGCCCTTAATAGCTCGTACTGCCGTAAATCGAAATTTATTCATTGCCCGGTTTTATTTGCCCTCCTATGTGCGATGCGATTGTTCTATATAAACGAGGGAGAAGATTTCAGAACAACAACGGCCGCAGATATTCCGAAATGTATATCCTTTACGTGCTTTAATCAAGGGATTCCTGACCGGGGAGGATATTACTTGATGATATTGTCTATACGGCGCTTGCAGACGGCGGGCATTAANCTTCCAGCATTGGACAAGAGAGTTGCAGATGCGCGACGCAAGCTATGCCCTGTATATAAAATAGAATCTGTCAAGCCCAAAAATCACGCAACAACATTAGGGATTTTTGATATCTTATTAATACCAACACATTGACGTGTGCATTTTCCCTTTCGAGAATTGCAAAAGAACCTTTTATGCTGCACATTTTGAGGGCTTAGCTTAGAATATTTTCTAATTAATTCAATTGGATTAACACAAAATCCTTCATTTAACACAGCGAAGCTTCTTGATTTGTTCGTTTTAGTATTTGAAATCATGATGTGTATATACTGCCCTTTGTCCTCTATATTGTCTATGCTTAGATGGGTCAATTCCTCGCAACGGCAAGCGCCAAAAACTCCTAGTATGAACGCCACCTAAAAACAACAAATTTAATAAATAGGACTCGGTTAAACTATTCAGTAGAACCTACCTTATTCATAAGATGATCTTCGTCTAGAGCTTCACGCAAAAATGGTTCAATTTGTTCTCTTTCTAAGTCCTTGGATTTTTTTGGTTGAAAATATTTGTGTTTAGACTTTAGAAATGCCACTAGTCGTCCGAATTTAGAAATTTCAATGTTCTTGTAAACTCTCAAAGTTGACTTCAACATGGAATATTTAGTCCACAATGTGGATGGAGCTAATTTCTCACTTAAATTGAAAACATAAGCCAGCAAGACATCTTCATTTACACCTTTCACCCTTCATTGATTTTCCAATCTTGAAATTCCTTCAGTTCTTTGTTGTATATAGATTTTGATTTCTCTGGAATGATGTCTGCAGTAGCCGCATTATCTTTTTCTAAAAGTTCAGATGGAATTTCCACATTTTCCATTTTTTTCAGTCTTGGTTTTAGAATTTCAACATGATTTCAACTCAAAAAATATTGTTTGTTCACTGACAACCCTTGGTTATAGACACAATTTAGGTTGACACTCGTATCCTTTTTTTTAAAGATATTCAAACAAATTCGAAACAATTGTTCCTAAAAAAATCCTATTAAATTGGATTGCATGCTCAACAGCTAGTAGTAAACAATTGTCCAAAATAAAAATGATATCTTTAAGTACAAAATTGTTAAATTTGATTTGTGTTAAATATTAAAAATTTGATTTCTATTTAGTTATAAAATTAGTTATAATGTCAGTATAGTACTTATTATTTACATTATATTATAATGTGACTTAAGAAAATAGAAAATTGGTGTTTTGATAATATTTTTGATGTTTTTATATTGTTTCATCCTAACACCATTTAATATTTTATCCGGGAAAATAAACATAATATCTTTTCATATTTTGTTAAATCTTACCAACCAACAAAATTTCTAAAATCATGATCAATTTAGGGATTTTCAGAACCACCCTCTACAATTGCTTGACTTTACTTAGCATCCACTGGTATCTGACCTAGATCGAAATACTGACACCACACCAAATTGCCGAACAACGCTTTTTTTAACCCGCCGCGCCGTAAAGAAATATAATTTCAGTAATTATTTTCAAATTACACGTCATGTGCCGTAGTTAAGTAAATTATAAAGCAGCTCTGTCATGTAATGGTAGTGTTGGCAATTAATTATACTTTCTACGTAGTTTTGAAAACCGAATTGTCATTTGTGACAAATAAAGGGGGACGTAAAATAATAATCTGTCGAAAAGTAGGTCATTGAAACGTAGGTGAATATATTGGAACAATTGAAACATTTCTCTTGTCTCTTTCGTGTAAATATTTGATACAGCAAATATTGCTTTTGTACGATTGTATAGGCTGCCAAACTTTACGTTCCTAAAGAATCTCTGGATTCCAGATTAAAATGTATTAAATAATATTGTTTACACAGTAACGATAATAAATTTTTTCCGAACTTCGATTAATTTGAGGATGAGCCTTTCATAAATATGTTTTTATTTTCAGTTTCAATATGAGAAAATAAAATGATTGGATGTTCCTATTGGGAATTGTTAATAAGTGGAAAACGATTAGAAAAAAAGTTGTGTGGTGACATGAAAGCTAGAATGTTTCAATAATTAGTAGAACTAGCATTTTTTTGTTTCAGGGGTATTTTTCTTATCAGAAAGTTTCCCGAGATTACCGATTTCTTTGTTAGTCCCGGATTTACGTCCTTCTTTATCTCTAAGCTGCACAATCCTTGCAAAGTTTATATACTTTCAGTGATTAATTGGCCGGGATTAAGAATTGTCGTAAAACTATTCGGAACTAAAGCGAGAAACTTGCCTTGAATTCGATATATGTACGGACTGAAAATAGTAGCGGATAGAAGATACGTTTAAAAGTCCATTTCTGCCTTCATCAACAAACAAGTCAGTTCATTAAGCGCAGAATAATTTAATTTCTTTTAAAAGTAAAAAAAAATCGTGAGAGGTTAGACTTATGACGGAAAAGTTATTTAACTTGTGTTATTGACATATTGACATTTACGGAACTACAATGATTCTTCTACTTGTGAAACAGTGTTTTATTGCAACGAAAACAAGGAAAAAGACAGTTAAATTGTTGCAAATTGGTTGCAAATTAGTACAAAATACAGGGTGTAGTGTAACTATGTAAAATATATTTCAGGAAGGGGTTTTTTTAATCATATTTAGAAGAACGCATGAGCCTTCGAATATCAGGTCGTTTTGAAAAAAATTACATTTGCATAAAGATGTTCGATATAGATTTAAGAAACTTACACTAAATAAAATTAAAACTTTACTTAACTGGTATAGAATTATGCCAACTAATGGTGAAAGTACTGGGAGATACCACTACAGGAACACATGATTTCGATGCCTACTTTGGAAATTTATTCCCAAGAGATAAAAGTTGACTTTAATTTTATTAAGTAAAAATACATCGAGTTATTTTTAAAACGTAAAATAATCTTACCACAGAGTAGAATAAACCATCAGTAACTCTAAAACTAAATATACTAAATATAATAATTGTTTGGCAGGCAAGTACATTTTAATTACAGTGCAATTATCAAATGTCCAAAAAATCAGTGGCCTTAAATATACCTATTTTTGTTATTTTCAGTTTTTTAGCAGCCATTGAGTTTAATTTTTTACGTATCCTTATAGAATTTTTCTGATAAATACGTGGTTCTATAATTACGGTTGACATCTATATTTAACTGTATGTTAAGCTTATTTTAGACTAAAAAATAGATATAATTGAAAGTTACTGTATTTTCTTTAAAAGGAGCAATTAAGCATCAAACGCACCAAACAAATTTCCGGAACACTCAGCGGCGTCGAAATTATTTGCCCTTTATATTCCAGTATCTCCACAACTGGTTAACATAATATTGCATAAATTCATTGAATTGTCTCCTTTACTTCAGTCGCATCAGTCTACGTCAAACATTTATGGAGACATTTAAATAAAAGTTAAATTATTCAAAAACTTTATCTGGAAAACTAAGCTATTGAGGACAAACGCTCATACACACCTTTCTTCTTAAAGTGATCCAAGGAATCATCTACTAATATATTTTTACAATCTTTTAAATTGGACTTATTTTCATTCAATAATTATTAAATTCTGTCCCCACCAGATTGAGTGAAATTTTCCTCTATTAGTATGAGTACAACTAAAATTTTATGAGTGAAACTATCGGTTTTAGTTCAAATGCTATCAGAAATGTGTAAAATTATCAAAATATTGCCTGAAAATGTACTTTTATTGCTTTCACCCAGACCGATTTATTTACAGTGTATACACTGAAAGAAATGCGCTGTATTCTTTATTAGAATTCTATAAACAGGTGAATATTGGATATAAAACGCGTACTGCTAGCACAGTTGTATAGTGACTATAAACCTTATTCTTTATTAAATTATTGTATAACTAATATACAACGTTTTTTATACCCTTTACGAAATAATAGCAATAACTGTTATTAAAGTGTTCCATATCGTTATTAGAACATCTAGTACTGGTTATAAGTTCTATAATAATAAATGTATTAAACTGTTGTATACTCTGTATGAGTTAAAAATATATGACTAAGTTTTCAGAAATTTTATTGGATAACTGTAATTACAAGCTAAGGTTCTAATGTAAACATACACAAAACATACTTTTAAGCATTAAAAATGATGACAAATCGCTCCCAAAATTGTCCAGTTTATTTTCTTAGTAACGATGCACCCATATTTTCTTGTATTACATGAGAATTTGCACTATAACTTTTCCACCTTAAGAATGAATCCACCCTGATAGGTTGAACATCTTTCCTTCTAATTCTATTCCCTCTGGTTGATTGACTTTATACCCATGCTCCTCTTTGTCACCGCTAGCGTTCTGTTCCTCCATCTTATGTAAAACTTCCATCAGCGGTTTCTAATAGGGCATACCTACAAGATAATAATTTTTAAGATTTAGACAAGATTTACATTTGAAAAACAAAACAATTACAAGCCATAAAACAATTAGATACTTACATAATTTTCCATTTCACACAACGCGATATGATCATGTATCCCACAAAACATGTGCCTATACCGTCTATTTTCATCAAACTAGACGTGTAATATTCGTAAGTCGATGCACAGCGGACTGTCGGAAATTTTACGATCATAACCGATTATGCACGGAGAGGTGACGATCACTTAACCATTATAAGACGCGTTTTACACGTTAAAAACGGAAACATATTCAGTATAAGAACGAATAATTCTGTTAATATAATTGTTATATACAAATTTGGATACTGGTCTTTATACAACAAATCTTCCCTACTATACAATTGGAGCATAAAGTCTATAACACCTAATAATGTATAAGTAATTCATTATAACCTTTATTTCATAGATTCATAAGGTGTATTAAGCACCTTCCAGTTAAACTCATTGAATAAGGAGTATAGAGATGATTGCTTTTTTTTAATAAAAGTGGTATATTGGTTATAAAAGTTTTAATATGGGCTATACACATTATTCTAGATAAACAGTTTAATAAGCCCATTTCTTTCAGTGTAAGCTAGAATAATAATTGCAATTTGTAAGAATATAAGCACAATTTATTTAAAATAATAAACTTAAGTTAATTGGCTACGAATGTGAATTATTACGTTTGCCTTTGAAAAAAATCTATTTATGTCGGTAATATTAAAGCATACTGCTCTTGATATTGTCATATAAAATATCACCTAAAACAATTCAACTACGTGGATAATTATACAAAAAGCAATTTGCCCTTGCCTAAAACATTGTGACTACTTAACACATAACTGTTTTTCTAGTTTTTTCTTTTACTTTTTCTTACCATAATTTCATAAAATTAAGTAATTTATTTTATATATTGGACAAGCGAATGTCTATATGTCGGTTCCAAATCTTTAAAAAAGTGTAAACTAACACTAATCTGTGCAATATAAACGGTATAAATTTTAACTAAGACTCCTGCATATAATGAATCTGGACAGATTACTATTGATCGTCTTTGATGTACCACAACATTTCACTCATCTCTCTCTAAAATTTTTAGTAGAAAGTTGATTAAAAATATACAAATGTGGTAAATAATTCGAAAAGTATTGTTTATTTCTTCTTCCATTTATAACTTAAAAAATATAAAATACATTGTACAAGAAAAAAACAAAATTTTACAACCATATTTCGGAGAACTACATAGAATTTCCGTTTTGTTCCGTTGCTGCCTCGTGCTTTTGTTATTGAAACAAATCGCTGCTACTTTTTGTAGGCACGGTATCTGCAGCATAAATCCTTAATTATTACCGCTGGATATTTTGTCTATGCAATATAGAAAACACGAACATAGTACTCATTAGAACATATTTCGACGTAACAATCAACCTACTGGATATACAATAAGATGGTGGCCGGGATAATAGTGGATATATTTTTTCAAACTGATTTAAAACATGAAAAGATATCATTCGCTGCTATTAACTATTTTATTAATTCACTACAACCGTCATCAATTACAGAGGAATATGATAGAATAGTATCAAATTTCGTCTCAATTTCTTCTAATGGGCATTTTTACACTTTTGTGTCTCCTGAATAAATATAACAGCAAAAATGAAACACCTAGTATTAAATATTTTAACTAGTTGGTATACCATAATGTAGTGTTACCTATGCCCTTTACAGGTACCAAAAATCAGCTTGATATCACTCTCCTGAAAGGAGTTACTAGCATCTCCGCGAACCCTTGCATCTGTTAAATTTTTTCATCTTGACACTGTGGGCAAATCTGTTTCAGCATAGAGCCCAATAAATCCGTGATGGCTAATAACTTACATGTTTGTGATTTATAATGATCAAATTGTTACAATGTAAATTATTACCCCTTTAAAATAAATGCAGAATAAATGGTATGCACGCAGTACGGTGCAGACTATAATAACTGATGCCTTATGTTTACGATGATCTGCATATAAAATACAACTTAAACTTGAACCCGCATAAAATTATACGATTTCTGCTATGCATCTATACTATACAGTAAAATTAAATACGTGCTATGTGCCCATAACAATTCCAGATAATGTTCACCACGCGATCTACACTAAACTAGATAGCTATAGTTGAGGCAATTGTACTATTATAATCTACGTTATTCAAATGCTCTTGCTGAAATAACATTGACAATTTTTATTAAGGCCTTAAATCTACTTCTAAGTCTGAAGAAAATTTTCAAAATTTGCTCGGAACAATCAAGTCTTAAAAAAAATTACATAAGTTACTTTGTGACTTTGCTAATGCCATTAATAATAATAAAAGTATGCTAATGAGTGCTATTCCCAATGTATTCATAGTTGCTAAACTCGTCTTATAAACTTAAAATTGAAGGAGTATCACCTAGAACTCAGAAATATTTTCTAATGTATGCTGTATCCGTCAACATTAGAGGATTTGGACAGCGAATACTTATCTATCTTCGTCATTCCAATTGTATAAGTTAATTTACTTTATAGTCTCAGTTCCAGGGGAAAAGTATAAACAGTTTCATTTGATAATAAAACTGCAACGCTTCAGATCGTCAAACGTGGATGATAAAAAGTGAATCATAAAAGTTGTACGTACTTACCAATTTAGAGTCAAATTTTTTTTTATCAATGTATTCAACGAGAAGAATACGTCGAAAATGAATAAAGGTCACCGCATTTATATTTGTTACTTGAAAATGACAAAATAAGTATTCAGTAAAATAAATAAAAAATAAAGTATTTTTTATATAACATCAATAATTGAACAACGTACACAATTATATTGAAAAATTATTTATACCCTTACTGTTTCCATTATTATTAAATTCGCACAGACTGATTTAATTTACCACTAAGTATATTCTGTATTTTTTCAAATATATTTTTAAATATACCTACTTATATTACTTTTTTAATGGCGCTCATATTTGGACAATCTAATAGACCCTAAAAATTACAAATGTTCATCTCCTGACTTTTTCAAAAGAAATATACTTGTAACAAAATGATCAACGATACACCGTGCACAGTTTAAATTTAAGCAGAATCCGATCCTGGCCCGAGCACCTGCGTGAGGAAGTGGAGGCTAGCCTCTGCTGCAGTTAAAAAGCCCTAAAATGAATCGAACTGCGTTTCCCTTAAGTACGAGGCATTTAGAGTCTGCAGAGTGCTCACAGAAGAGGATGGCCTACGGTGTATTTTTGTTCCCTATCTATACATAGGCGCAACATTAACTTGAGAAAAGCGGTCTCCATTATCATTATGAAATAAAAATAAGTAATTACTTATGAAAAAGGTTTAATAAGATATTTATTTCAAGATTAAAACTAAGAATCCTAAATAATTACTGATTGCATAAAGAAAATTAGATTAATTTCTTTAAATGTATCGTAAACGGTTAATGATGGGTATAGCACATGGTTAATCAAATATGTTCAGAAATAAAAGGAGAACCCAAACTCTTAAAAACACACAGGGTGTCCACAATATACCATCTTTTTGGGGCACCCTGTATATTTCAAAATAAAATGATTAAACGCATCTTTTTAAGCAGAATACCTTTTCTATAACCATTTCTTTCTGTCTCGACTAATTTCCGAGGTAATGCCTGTCAAGATAGCTCTGGGACACCCTGTATATACAGGGTCGGAAAGTGCCCATGGTTCATCGGCCGTTACGTGAGAGCGATAAAGTAAGTCATAGAAATCCGTGCGATAGAGAAAGATGGCTATAATGAAGGCGTCTAATAGTCACCGCCCATTTCGCCCTTTCACAAATAAGAAGTGGATCTTATTTCCGACCCTGTATATTATATTCTGTGAGCCTAGCAAAAATAATTATAATTATAATAGCATTGTATATTATTTGATAATCTATAAATATAACTTTATGGAATACTTCGTAAAAAATAATTTTCTTTCTTTTTAAAGTTTTATCTTTTTATTTCCCTTACTCAATCTGGTAATGCTATTAAATATAAAGGAAAGTGAGTCAAATATAAAATTATCATCTGCTTTCATTTGACACAGTTACATGTTTGAATTCGATATCTATATTTCATATAAACGAAGAGTCAGTATTATAAGCTGAAATCAATCAACTTTTATCTGTCACGCTGTGACTAATCTATCCGGTATCAATCATAGTAAACTAATTAAAACAGAAAAGATAAACGCAACCTAAAGGCGATTGTTACCGTTTATTGACGTTTATCTTCTCTTAATGAAGATATAAACCTCGGTGTCTTTTCGAATTCAGGGCGAATTTCCCTAGAGACGAAGTATGTGACAGAAAGTTAAGGTGTCTCCCTTACGCTCTCTTGTCTTCCAACGCGTCCTTAGGGCGACTATGAAAATGTATTAAGGTCTTGGTAAACTTTACTGCCTTGTACATTTAGGAGATATTACCGAAAGCAGTTCCCTTACATTAATTGCTATTAATTTTCTCGAATACGGAGCTAACGGCCCAATTACATTAATTCAACTAAAACAAAGGGTGCAAATATTTATATGTCGCGCGTTCCAGACTAAGAGAACCTCATTTTCTTTGCCCGTAGCAATTACCGCTTTATTGCCCCAAATAAAATTCTTGTCCTAATTTATCTTCAACCAGATGAACTGGCATGACTTGAAATGAAACCAGCCTTCACGTTATTATCAACCATCACAAATAAATTCACCTCGACTGTTGTCCCATTCAGATATTCGTCTAGAATATGTTCGATGATGGACAAGATAAAATACTCACTCTAAGGAAGGTGTTCAACATATCCATTTTTTTTTGTTTGAGGAATAGAGAAAACTATTCACGTACAGAGAGTGGTATAAGTACAGTAAATATACAAGTACATGAAATACAAAAATATGACAAAATTTTTTTTATACAGGGTGTTGTATCACGAGAGGGACATGGCTTAATGGGAGATAGAGGACATCTAGGGTAACTAGGATCGCCTATAGAAATAACTTCTTGGCCATTCTTTATTGAGATACAGGGTGATTTATGATTTTTGGTCAAAACTGCTTTATGTCATAACTTTGGTAGGGAATGGAATAATGGGTTCATATTTGGTAGGATTAATGTACACACGATACTTCATGTATTCATGTATGACAGCAGAAAAAATCCAGATCCGGATTGCAAAAATTGTTAATTTTTTGAGCAAGTCTAGAAAACAACACTCTGTATTAT